>NW_025536429.1:0-25000 GCF_020615455.1 Coregonus clupeaformis
GGTGGCCCAGCTCAGAGTCTATGGATGCGTTTAGGTACTTATCAGGTACTTCTTTGACCAGGAGCCTGGTCCCACTGTGTGGCCCTATAGAGCCTGGGTCAAAAGGAAGTGCACTATGGCAGGGATTAGGGTGCCATTTGGGACAGTGTTTGACTGTGGTTACTGGACCACTGTGTCCTTATCCATTAACTGGAGCAGGGTTATGGTATGGAACAGGGTTATGGGTTATGGAACAGGGTTGGTGGGGTATGGGAACAGGGTTATGGGTTATGGAACAGGTTATGGGTTATGGAACAGGGTTATGGGGTTATGGAACAGGGTTATGGGTTATGGAACAGGGTTATGGGTTATGGAACAGGGTTATGGGTATGGAACAGGGTTGTGGTTATGGAACAGGGTTATGGGTTATGGAACAGGGTTATGGGTTATGGAACAGGGTTATGGAACAGGGTTAGGTTGTGGAACAGGGTTATGGGTATGGAAACAGGGTATATGGAACAGGGTTATGGGTTATGGAACAGGGCTATGGGTATGGAACAGGGTTGCAGAACAGGTTGGTGGGTATGGAACAGGGTTATGGACAGTTATGGGTATGGAACAGGGTTATGGGTTATGGAACAGGGTTAGGTTATGGAACATTGGGTATGGAACAGGGTTATGGGTATGGAACAGGGTTGGGTGGGTTATGGAACAGGGTTATGGGGTATGGGAACAGGGTTATGGGTTATGGAACAGGGTTATGGGTATGGAACAGGTTATGGAACAGGGCTGCGGGGTATGGAAACATTATGGGTATGGAAAGGTATGGAACAGGGTTATGGGTAAGGGAACAGGGTTATGGGTTATGGAACACGGGTTATGGAACAGGGTTAGTGGTATGGAAATTTATGGGTATGGAACAGGTTATGGGTTATGGAACAGGGTTATGGGTTATGGAACAGGGTTATGGGTTATGGAACAGGGTTATGGGTTATGGAACAGGGTTATGGGTGGTATGGAACAGGGTTATGGGTTATGGAACAGGGTTATGGGTTATGGAAAGGTATGGAACAGGGTTATGGGTTATGGAACAGGTTGGTGGGTTAGGAACAGGGTTTGGAACAGGGTTATGGGTTATGGAAAGTTTGTATGAACAGGGTGGGTTATGGAACAGGGTTATGGGCTATGGAACAGGGTTATGGATAGGAACAGGGTTATGGGTTATGGAACAGGGTTATGGGTATGTAGAACAGGGTTATGGGCTATGGAACAGGGTTATGGGTTATGGAACAGGGTTATGGGTTATGGAACAGGTTATGGAACAGGGTGTGGAACAGGGTTATGGAACAGGGTTATGGGTTATGGAACAGGGTTATGGGTTGAACAGGGTTATGTGTGGAAAGGGTTATGGAACAGGGTTATGGGTATGGAACAGGGTTATGGAACAGGGTTATGGGTATGGAACAGGGTTATGGGTTATGGAACAGGGTTATGGAACAGGGTTATGGGTATGGAACAGGGTTATGGAGGGTTATGGAACAGGGGTTATGGGTTATGGAACAGGGTTATGGGTTGGAACAGGGTTGTGGGTATGGAACAGGGTTATGGAAAAAGGTTATGGAACAGGGTTATGGGTTATGGAAGCAGGGTTTATGGAACAGGGTTATGGAACAGGGTTATGGGTTATGGAACAGGGTTAAGTTTTGGGTTATGGAACAGGGTTATGGGAATAGGTATGTATGGAACAGGGTTGTGGAACAGGACGTTATGGAACAGGGTTTGGGATTATGGAACAGGGTTATGGGTATGGAACAGGGTTATGGGTATGGAACAGGGTTATGGGTATGGAAACAGGTATGGGTTATGGAACAGGTTATGGAACAGGGTTATGGAACAGGGTTATGGGTATGGAACAGGGTTATGGGTTATGGAACAGGGTTATGGGTATGGAACAGGGTTATGATGGAAGGTTATGGAACAGGGTTATGGTTATTTGGAACAGGGTTATGGGTTATGGAACAGGGTTATGGGTTATGGAACAGGGTTATGGGTTATGGAACAGGGTTATGGGTTGTGGAACAGGTTATGGGTAAGGAACAGGGGTTATGGGTTATGGAACAGGGTTATGGGTATGGAACAGGGTTATGGAACAGGGTTATGGGTTATGTGGAAACAGGGTTATGGGCTATGGAACAGGGTTATGGGTTATGGAACAGGGTTATGGGTTATGGAACAGGGTTATGGGTTATGGAACAGGGTTGTGGGTATGGAACAGGTTATGGGTTATGGAACAGGGTTATGGGTTATGGAACAGGGTTATGGGTTATGGAACAGGGTTATGGGTTATGGAACAGGGTTATGGGTTATGGAACAGGGTTATGGGTTATGGAACAGGGTTATGGGGCTATGGAACAGGGTTATGGGTTTGGAACAGGGTTATGGGTTATGGAACAGGGTTATGGCTATGGAACAGGGTTGGTTATGGATACAGGGTTATGGGTTATGGAACAGGGTTATGGGTTATGGAACAGGGTTATGGGTGTGGGGTTATGGAACAGGGTTATGGGTTATGGAACAGGGTTATAAGGGTATGGAACAGGGTTATGGGTTATGGAACAGGGTTATGGGTTATGGAACAGGGTTATGGGTTATGGAACAGGGTTATGGAGTATGGAACAGGGTTATGGGTTATGGAACAGGGTTATGGCTGTGGAACAGGGTTATTGGGTTTGGAACAGGGTTATGGGTATATGGAACAGGGTTATGGGTTATGGAACAGGGTTATGGGTTATGGAACAGGGTTATGGGTTATGGAACAGGGTTATGGGTTATGGAACAGGGTTATAGGGTTATGGAACAGGGTTATGGGTTATGGAACAGGGTTATGGGTTATGGAACAGGGTTATGGGTTATGGAACAGGGTTATGGGTTATGGAACAAAAGGGTTATGGGTTATGGAACAGGGTTATGGGGTTATGGAACAGGGTTATGGGTTATGGAACAGGGGTTATGGAACAGGGTTATGGGTTTCGGAACAGGGTTATGGGTTATGGAACAGGGTTATGGGCTGTGGAACAGGGTTATGGGTTATGGAACAGGGTTATGGTAAGTGGAACAGGGTTATGGGTTATGGAACAGGGTTATGGGTTATGGAACAGGGTTATGGGTTATGGAACAGGGTTATGGAAAGCTATGGAACAGGGTTATGGGTTATGGAACAGGGTTATGGCTATGGAACAGGGTTATGGGTTATGGAACAGGGTTATGGGTTGTGGAACAGGGTTATGGGTATGGGACAGGGTTATGGGTTATGGAACAGGGTTATGGGTTATGGAACAGGGTTATTTGGGTTATGGAACAGGGTTATGGGTTATGGAACAGGTTATGGGTTATGGAACAGGGTTATGGGTTATGGAACAGGGTTATGGGTTATGGAACAGGGTTATGGGTTATGGAACAGGGTTATGGGTTATGGAACAGGGGTTATGGGCTATGGAACAGGGTTATGGGTTATGGAACAGGGTTATGGGTTATGGAACAGGGTTATGGGTTATGGAACAGGGTTGGGTTATGGAACAGGGTTATGGGTTATGGAACAGGGTTATGGGTTATGGAACAGGGTTATGGGTTATGGAACAGGGTTTGGGTTATGGAACAGGGTTTTGGGTTGTGGAACAGGGTTATGGGTTATGGAACAGGGTTATGGGTTATGGAACAGGGGGTTATGGAACAGGGTTATGGGTTATGGAACAGGGGTTATGGAACAGGGTTATGGGTTATGGAACAGGGTTATGGGTTATGAACAGGGTTATGGGTTATGGGGAGAAACTGTTTTTATGTTTTGGTCACTTCTCACGTCTACATGTTGACTTTGTGACTCAGTTGTGGACTTCGTATAGGTGAAGAATCAGCAACACCAATACCCATTTAAAAAATAACATGATTGTTTTCCATCAGAATATTTTAAAACGGTTATAAGGTAGGCTACACGTACGCAGGGAACCGTTTTAAACTGAGACTAAACAATGCCATCTATGAACAACAACAGTTTATGACACATCAACAACAGTCCAGTTATAGCAACCGATTTCTATCTCCGGATCCAGCTGACATTTGGGGTTGGTTCTGGGGCTGGGCAGAGTCAGAGCCGGGTCTAGACAGTGGCAGGGCCAGTTCTGGGGGTAACGAGAGAGAGAGGGAAGCCCTGCCCTGAGTCAGTGAGAGGCAAGACAGTGCGTCAGTGTTGAGGGGTATTCTAGACAGTGGCAGGCCAGTTCTGTGGGGTAACGAGAGAGAGAGAGGGAAGCCCTGCCCTGAGTCAGTGAGAGGGGAAGACAGTGGCAGGGGCCAGTTCTGGGTAACAGAGAGAGAGAGAGGAAGCCCTGCCCTGAGTCAGTGAGAGGGAAGACAGTGCGTCAGTGTTGAGGGGTATCCCACAATGACTCCGCCACCAGTGAAATCGCGAGCCCGTGTGAAATGCGAGCCCGGTGAAATGCGAGCCGGTGAAATGCGAGCCCGGTGAAAGGGGAGCGGTGAAATGCGCCCGGTAGCGGTTGTGAAATGCTTGTAGCTGTGAAGTGGCGACCGCTGAGCCCACTCAGAGAAAGCTACTGGGGGCTTTCAGCCCCGCCCCTGTCTACTGCGGGCGTCTCCCCACTGGTCCTTCACTCTGCCTGCAGTGGGGCCGTCAGGTCCTGACCACAGATCACTCTGCCTGCAGTAGGCCGTAGGTCTGACCCACAGATCACTCTGCCTGTGGCTGTGAGTCGGTGAGGCTGTGAGGCTGTGTGGTGGTGACTGGCTCTGTTAACAGTGTTATTATAGTATTATCCAATCAGCTCTGTCTGGCCCTCAGGAGAACCACCACACATAACACACACACACACACACACACACACACACACACACAACACACACACACACACACACACACACACACAAACACACACACACACACACACACACACACACACACACACACACACACACACACACATCACACACACACACACACACACACACACACACACACACACACACACACACACACACACATAACACACACATACACACACACACACACACACACACATAAACACACACACACACACACACACACACACATACACACACACACACACACACACACACACATACACACACACACACACACACACACACACACACACACACACACACACACACACACACACACACACACACACACACACACACACACCGAGTAAGATCACACAGCTGCATCACTAACTGGTGGGCTTGCCCACATTACCGGAGGACCCTGTCTGAGACCAACTACGGTGATTAATGGAGTTGGTTCTGACCAAACGGTGGTTAATGGAGATGGTTCGACCAAACGGTGGTTAATGGAGATGGTTCTGACCAAACGGTGGTTAATGGAGATGGTTCTGTTAACCAACACGGTGGATAATGGAGATAAATTTCTGACCAACACGGTGGTATTAATGGAGATGGTTCTTAAACACGGTGGTTAATGGAGATCGGTTCTGACCTAACACGGTGGTTAATGGAGATGGTTCTGAATCCAACCACGGGGTTAATGGAGATGGTTCTCACTAAACACAGTGATAATGGGAGATGGGTTTCTGACCAACACCGGGTGGTTAATGGAGATGGTTCTGACCAACTACAGTGGATAATGGAGATGGTTCTGACCAACACGGTGGTTAATGGAGATGGTTCTGACCAACACAGTGGATAATGGAGATGGTTTCGACCAACACGGTGGTTAATGGAGATGGTTCTGACCAACACAGTGGTTGTAATGTAATAGTATATGTGCTTTGTAAATGGGGGCGTGAGGAGACGGTGTTATGGGAACTGTAGAGACAATGTGTTACTTATAGGGTACGTTAGTGTTTAAAATCCTAAAATAGAAATAAATCCCTCCCCCAAGTCTCCCCCATGTCTCTCCATCTCTCTCTGTCTCCCTCTCTGTCTCCCCCATGTCTCCCGTCTCCCTCCTGTCTCCCCCATGTCTCCTCTTGTCTCTCCCTCTCTGTCTCCCTCCCATGTCTCCCCCCCATGTCTCCCTTCCATGTCTCCCTCTCTGTCTCCTCCAGTCTCCATGTCTCCCTCCATGTCTCCCCTCTGTCTCCCTCTCTCTCTCCTCATATCTCCCTCCTTCTCCCTCTCTGTCTCCCTCCTGTCTCCCTCTCTGTCTCCCTCTCTGTCTCCTCTCCATGTCTCCCTCTCTGTCTCCCTGTCTCCTCTCTCCTCCATGTTCTCCCTCTCTGTCTCCCTCCATGTCTCTCCCTCTCTGTCTCCCCCTATGTCTCCCTTGTCTCCCTCTCTGTCTCCTCTGTCTCCCTCCTCTCCTCTCCCTCTCCTTCTCCCTCTCTGTCTCCTCTCTGTCTCCCCACCCTCTCTGTCTCCCCTGCCTCTCTGTCTCCCTCTCTGTCTCCCCCCATGCTCTCCCCCATGTCTCCCTCTCTGTCTCCCTCTCTGTCTCCCCCATGTCTCCCCTCTCTGTCTCCCCCCGTGTCTCCCCTGTCTCCCCCCATGTCTCCCCTCTGTCTCCCTCCATGTCTCCCTCCATGTCTCCCTCTCTGTCTCCCTCTCTGTCTCCCTCTCTGCTCTCCCCCCGTGTCTCTCTCTGTCTCCCTGTGTCTCCCCCATTCTCCCCTCTCTGTCTCCCTCCCTGTCTCCCCATGTCTCCCTCTCTGCTCCCCTCTGTCTCCTCTGCTCTCCCCCCCTGTCTCCCTCTCTGTCTCCTCTCTCTGTCTCCCATGTCTCCCTCTCTGTCTCCTCTCCGTGTCTCCCTCTCTGTCTCCCTCCCTGTCTCCCCCATGTCTCCTCCATGTCTCCCTCTCTGTCTCCCTCTCCCTGTCTCCCTCTCTGTCTCCCCTCCATGTCTCCCATGTCTTGCCCTCTATGTCTCCCTCTCTGTCTCCCCTCATGTCTCCCCTCTCTGTCTCCCTCTATGTCTCCCTCTCTGTCTCCCTCTGTGTCTCCCTCTCTGTCTCCCTCCATGTTCTCCCTCCATGTCTCCCTCTCTGTCTCCTGATCTCCCCCCATGTCTCCCTCTCTGTCTCCCTCCATGTCTCCCCCATGTCTCCCTCTCTGTCTCCCCCGTGTCTCCCCTCTCCCTGTCTCCCTCTCTGTCTCCCTCCATGTCTCCCTCCATGTCTCCCTCTCTGTCTCCCCTCTCTGTCTCCCCCCCGTGTCTCCCCTCTCTGTCTCCCTCCATGTCTCCCCCATGTCTCCTCTCTGTCTCTCCCTCTCCATGTCTCCCCTCTGTCTCCCCTCCATGTCTCCCTCCGTGCTCTCCCTCTCTGTCTCCCTCTCTGTCTTCCCCGTGTCTCCCTCTCTGTCTCCCTCCATGTATCCCTCCCTGTCTCCCCCCGTGTCTCCCTCTCTGTCTCCCTCTCTGTCTCCCTCTCTGTCTCCCCCATGTCTCCCTCTCTGTCTCCCTCCATGTCTCCCTCTCTGTCTCCCTCCATGTCTCCCTCAGTGTCTCCCTCCTACAGACACGGGTTGTGTGTCACCTTCACATATTACCGTACGACAGACCACGTATTCACCCTGCACACCCTAATTGACCAACAAAACAAAACAAAACAAAGGCAAAGTCTTCTCATGCTTTGTTGATTTAAAAAATGCTTGAGACTCAATTTGGCATGAGGGTCTGCTATACAAATTGATGGAAAATGGTGTTGGGGGGAAAACATACAACATTATAAAATCTATGTACACAAACAACAAGTGTGCGGTTAAAATTAGCAAAAAACACACACATTTAATTCCACAGGGCCGTGGGGTGAGACAGGGATGCAGCTTAAGCCCCACCCTCTTCAACATATATATCAATGAATTGGCGAGGGCACTAGAACAGTCTGCAGCACCCGGCCTCACCCTACTAGAATCTGAAGTCAAATGTCTACTGTTTGCTGATGATCTGGTGCTTCTGTCACCAACCAAGGAGGGCCTACAGCAGGACCTAGATCTTCTGCACAGATTCTGTCAGACCTGGGCCCTGACAGTAAATCTCAGTAAGACAAAAAATAAAGGTGTTCCAAAAAACAACCAGTTGCCAGGACCACAAATACAAATTCCATCTAGACTCTGTTGCCCTAGAGCTCACAAAAAACGATGCATCCCTCGGCCTAAGAGCTACAGGTAACTCCCACAAAGCTGTGAACGATCTGAGAGACTAGGCAAGAAGGGCCTTCTATGCCATCAAAAGGAACATAAAATGTGTTGTTCTGCTGGCCAGTGAACTGTACTGAGTTGTTCTGCTGGCCAGTGAACTGTACTGAGTTGTTCTGCTGGCCAGTGAACTGTACTGAGTTGTTCTGCTGGCCAGTGAACTGTACTGAGTTGTTCTGCTGGCCAGTGAACTATACTGAGTTGTTCTGCTGGCCAGTGAACTATACTGAGTTGTTCTACTGGGCTGCCGGAGCCATCTGTCTGGCTTCACTACAAACAGCTACAAACAGAGGCCATTTACAAGTTGACTTGTTGCCACACAAAGCAAAGCAGACCATTCAGAAACATCACATAACACACACACACACACACACACAACAACTATTAATAGACAAAAAAGAAATACCACAAATGAATGACAGATTCCACATATTGATATCAGTGTACAGTGTGTGGTGTGTGTGTGTGTGTGTTGTCGTGGAAATTTCAGTACTGAGAGAGACTTTCTTCAAACAATTATCTTTATTCAATATCGATTAATTATTGCAATAATGAGACTGGTCGACCCAACACTCTTGACTGTTGGGCCGAGAGCCTAACCTTTACAGAAAATGCTGGTTCTTCATTTGCTGACACTAAAATGCTTAGTCATGTCTGGTTCCACCCCTCCCATGCAGATCGGGTGGCATCATAAGCCACCTTGGGATCATCCTGTGGTTATCTGCACCTGGTGTTGTTTTAACCCCCAGCCTGGCTTAGCTTCCCAGATCCACAGGATGATTAAGGACAGTGAGGGTTTTCGTTGTACTCCTCCAGGCTATCCCTATCTTGTTACACACACCACATCTTGTCTATGGAACGCAGGCTGTAAAGCAATTGTCAGTTCAAGCTATCTCTAGTGACCATACGTCCAGATTAGCTGCAGGGAGTTCGAGTGGAGACCATAAAAACACAGCATTAGTAGAACAGAAATGTCTTACTATTTGTTAAGTATGTTGTCTCCCATATAGGCCTGCCAGAGAGAGGCCTGCCAGAGACAGGCCTGCCAGAGAGCCATGTTGTCTCCCACAGAGGCCTGCCGGAGAGAACCTGCCAGAGAGCCATGTTGTCTCCCATAGAGGCCTGCCAGAGAGAGGCCTGCCAGAGAGCCATGTTGCCTCCCACAGAGGCCTGCCAGAGAGAGGCCTGCCAGGAGAGCCATGTTGTCTCCCACAGAGGCCTGCCAGATAGAGGCCTGCCAGAGAGCCATGTTGCCTCCCATAGAGGCCTTCAGAGAGAGGCCTGCCAGAGAGCCATGTTGTCTCCCATAGAGGCCTGCCAGAGAGAGGCCTGCCGAGAGAGGCCTGCCAGAGAGAGGCCTGCCAGAGAGGCCTGCCAGAGAGAGGCCTGCCAGAGAGAGGGCCTGCCGAGAGCCATGTTGCCTCCCATAGAGGCCTGCCAGAGAGAGGCCCGCCAGAGAGCCATGTTGTCTCCCATAGAGGCCTGCCAGAGAGAGGCCTGCCAGAGAGAGGCCTGCTAGAGAGCCATGTTGTCTCCCACAGAGGCCTGCCAGAGAACGCCTGCCAGAGAGAGGCCTGCCAGAGAGAGGCCTGCCAGAGAGCCATGTTGCCTCCCATATAGGCCTGCCAGAGAGAGGCCTGCCAGAGAGCCATGTTGTCTCCCATAGAGGCCTGCCAGATAGAGGCCTGCCAGAGAGCCACGTTGTCTCCCATAGAGGCCTGCCAGATAGAGGCCTGCCAGAGAGCCATGTTGTCTCCCATAGAGGCCTGCCAGAGAGGATCAGTAAAGTTATATAAGCTCTCTCTCTGCCTGTCTGTCTCCAGGGGAAATATGCTCTGAGAACGGATCATAAACCACAACCAGAAAGCAACATTATGATCCTCCAATCATCTGACTGGGTCGGCTGCAGCTCTGTGTTCTATGTGTTCATCAGTGGTTCTCTGTTACTGTTCCCACAGCTAGTTGCTCTGTGTTCTATGTGTTCTACATCAGTGGTTCCTTTCTCTGTTACTGTTCCCACCAGCTATATGTTGCTCTGCCCACAGTACCCTGAAGTACCCCTTCATGTGCATTTTACCAGCAGGACTATGGTCTCATGAGTCTTCTCAAGTACACCCTTTGGATAGGCCAAATACTCCCAGGGGTCCTGTGTGTTCTATGTGTTATGTGTGTTCTGTGTATTCTGTGTGTTCTGTGTGTTCTGTGTGTTCTGTGTGTTCTATGTATTATATGTGTTCTGTATGTTCTGTGTATTCTATGTGTTCTGTGTATTCTATGTGTTCTGTGTGTTCTGTGTGTTCTGTGTGTTCTATGTGTTCTGTGTATTCTATGTGTTCTGTGTGTTCTGTGTACCATAATATACTATATAACACAAGGCCATTCTCAGGGGGCTTCGATGCCAGATGGAACAAAATAAGGGAAGGCTTTCAGATGCTTTCACAAATACATTGTGGTTTAACTGATTGGATTAGTTTTGGCTATTTGTTGGCATGCTTGCACACACGCTAGAGCACACACACACACACACACACACACACACACACACACACACACACACACACAGTGTATTAACAATTTCCTAACTGAAGTGGAAGTGTACTAATCCGGAGCTAATTGAATTAGCCTGGCCAGCTCTAATTAGCTTTAGCTTCAAACAGCTTCGTTAAATCTGGATTACTGCCTTTAACTGGAATACTTTCAATGGCTTAGTCCAAAATGGAACCTATTCCCTATAGTGCACTACTTTAGACCAGAGAATGGCACCCTATTCCCTATATAGTGCACTACTTTAGACCAGAGAATGGTACCCTATTCCCTATATAGTGCACTACTTTAGACCAGAGAATGGCATCCTATTCCCTATATAGTGCACTACTTTAGACCAGAGAATGGCACCCTATTCCCTATATAGTGCACTACTTTAGACCAGAGAATGGCACCCTATTCCCTATATAGTACACTACTTTAGACCAGAGAATGGCACCCTATTCCCATATAGAGCCCTACTTTAGACCAGAGAATGGCACCCTATTCCATATAGTGCACTACTTTTAGACCAGAGAATGGCACACCTATTCCTTATATAGTGCACTACTTTAGACCAGAGAATGGCACCCTATTCCCTAGTATAGTGCACTACTTTAGACCAGAGAATGGCACCCTATTCCCCTATATAGTGCACTACTTTAGACCAGAGAATGGCACCCTATTCCCTATATAGTGCACTACTTTAGACCAGAGAATGGCACCCTATTCCCTATATAGTGCCCCTACTTTAGACCAGAGAATGGCACCCTATTCCCTATAGTGCACTACTTTAGACCAGAGAATGGTACCCTATTCCTATATAGTGCACTACTTTAGACCAGAGAATGGCACCCTATTCCCTATATAGTGCACTACTTTAGACCAGAGAATGGCACCCTATTCCCATATAGTACATTACTTTTAGACCAGAGAATGGCACCCTATTCCCCTATATAGTGCACTACTTTAGACCAGAGAATGGCACCCATTCCCTATATAGTGTACTACTTTAGACTTCAGAGAATGGCACTATTCCCATAGTGCACTACTTTAGACCAGAGAATGGCACCCTATTCCCTATATAGTGCACTACTTTAGACCAGAGAATGGCACCCTATTCCCATATAGTGCACTACTTTAGACCAGAGAATGGCACCCTATTCCCATATAGTGCACTACTTTAGACCAGAGAATGGCACCCTATTCCCTATATAGTGCACTACATTAGACCAGAGAATGGCACCCTATTCCCTATATAGTGCACTACTTTAGACCAGAGAATGGCACCCTATTCCCTATATAGTGCACTACTTTAGACCAGAGAATGGCACCCTATTCCCTATATAGTGCACTACTTTAGACCAGAGAATGGCACCCTATTCCTTATATAGTGCACTACTTTAGACCAGAGAATGGCACCCTATTCCCTATATAGTGCACTACTTTAGACCAGAGAATGGTACCTATCCCCTATATAGTGCACTAACTTTAGACCAGAGAATGGCACCCTATTCCCTTATAGTGTGCACTACTTTAGACCAGAGAATGGCACCCTATTCCCTATATAGTGCACTACTTTAGACCAGAGAATGGCACCCTATTCCCCATGTATGCATACTTTAGACCAGAGAATGGCACCCTATTCCCTATAGTAGTGCACTACTTTAGACCAGAGAATGGCACCCTATTCCCTATATAGTGCACTACTTTAGACCAGAGAATGGCACCTTATTCCCTATATAGTGCACTACTTTACGACCAGAGAATGGCACCCTATTCCCTATATAGTGCACTACTTTAGACAGAGAATGACACCTATTCCCTATATAGTGCACTACTTTAGACCAGAGAATGGCACCCCTATTCCCTTATATAGTGCACTACTTTAGACCAGAGAATGGCACCTATTCCCTATAGTGCACTACTTTAGACCAGAGAATGGTAACCTATTCCCTATATAGTGCACTACTTTAGACCAGAGAATGGCACCCTATTCCCTATATAGTGCACTACTTTAGACCCGAGAGAATGGCACCCTATTCCCTATATAGTGCACTACTTTAGACCAGAGAATGGCACCCTATTCCCTATGTAGTGCACCGTTATGGACCAGAGAATGGCACCCTATTCCCTATATAGTGCACTACTTTAGACCAGAGAATGGTACCCTATTCCCTATATAGTGCACTACTTTAGACCAGAGAATGGCACCCTATTCCCTATAGTGCACTACTTTAGACCAGAGAATGGCACCCTATTCCCTATATAGTGCACTACTTTAGACCAGAGAATGGCACCCTATTCCCTATATAGTGCACTACTTAGACAGAGAATGGGCACCCTATTCCTATATAGTGCACTACTTTAGACCAGAGAATGGCACCCTATTCCTATATAGTGCACTACTTTAGACCAGAGAATGGCACCTATTCCCTATATAGTGCACTACTTTAGACCAGAGAATGGCACCCTATTCCCTATATAGTGCACTACTTTAGACCAGAGAATGGCACCTATTCCCTATATAGTGCAACTACTTTAGACCAGAGAATGGCACCCTATTCCCTATATAGTGCAACTACTTTAGACCAGAGAATGGCACCCTATTCCCTATATAGTGCACTACTTTAGACCAGAGAATGGCACCCTATTCCCTATATAGTGCACTACTTTAGACCAGAGAATGGCACCCTATTCTCAATATAGTGAATTATTAGACCAGAGAATGGCACCCTATTCCTATATAGTGCACTACTTTGGAACAGAGAATGGCACCCTATTCCCCTAGTAGTGCACTACTTTATACCAGAGAATGGCACCCTATTCCCGTTATGTAGTGCACTAATGTTAGACCAGAGAATGGCACCCTATTCCCTATATAGTGCACTACGTTAGACCAGAGAATGGCACCTATTCCTATATAGTGCACTACTTTAGACCAGAGAATGAGCACCTATTCCCTATATAGTGCACTACTTTAGACCAGAGAATGGCACCCTATTCCCTATATAGTGCACTACTTTATACCAGAGAATGGCACCCTATTCCCTATGTAGTGCACTACGTTAGACCAGAGAATGGCACCCTATTCCCTATATAGTGCACTACTTTAGACCAGAGAATGGCACCCTATTCCCTATATAGTGCACTACTTTAGACCAGAGAATGGCACCCTATTCCCTATATAGTGCACTACTTTAGACCAGAGAATGGCACCCTATTCCCTATATAGTGCACTACTTTAGACCAGAGAATGGCACCCTATTCCCTATATAGTGCACTACTTTAGACCAGAGAATGGCACCCTATTCCCTATATAGTGCACTACTTTAGACCAGAGAATGGCACCCTATTCCCTATATAGTGCACTACTTTAGACCAGAGAATGGCACCCTATTCCCTATATAGTGCACTACTTTAGACCAGAGAATGGCACCCTATTCCCTATAGTGCACTACTTTAGACCAGAGAATGGCACCCTATTCCCTATATAGTGCAACTACTTTAGACCAGAGAATGGCACCCTATTTCCTATATAGTGCAACTACTTTAGATCCAGAGAATGGCACCCTATTCCCTATATAGTGCACTACTTTAGACCAGAGAATGGCACCCTATTCCCTATATAGTGCACTACTTTAGACCAGAGAATGGCACCCTATTCCCAATATAGCGTGCACTACTTTAGACCAGAGAATGGCACCCTATTCCCTATATAGTGCACTACTTTAGACCAGAGAATGGCACCCTATTTTCTTAATTGCACTGCTGAACCAGAAGATAGCTTTCCTATTCCTATATGTTACTACTTTAAACTCAGAAAAGTGTACCCTATTCCCTATATAGTGCACTGCTAGACAGAGAATAGCAACCTATTCCCTATATAGTGCACTACTCCGAATGGCACCCTATTCCTATATAGTGCACTACTTTAGACCAGAGAATGGCACCCTATTCCTATATAGTGCACTACTTTAGACCAGAGAATGGCACCCTATTCCCTATATAGTGCACTACTTTAGACCAGAGAATGGCACCCTATTCCTATATAGTGCACTACTTTAGACCAGAGAATGGCACCCTATTCTCCCTATATAGTGCACTACTTTAGACCAGAGAATGGCACCTATTCCTATATAGTGCACTACTTTAGACCAGAGAATGGCACCCTATTCCCTATGTAGTGCACTACTTTAGACCCCATAGGGAGTAGAGGACCATTTGGGATACAGTCCATAGCTGACTTCTTACTGTCTCCACAATATACAGTCAAAAAAACAAGACACTTTCTTACATATGTGGGGGAAAAAAGACAGGACAATTTTGCTCTTGCAATTTCTCTTAATGAAGAACAAAGCTTTGTAAATGAACACCACACTGAGTGGTTTGGTCATCTGAGTAATGAGGTTTCTGGCCAGCTCTGTAGATCTGTTGCATGTTTTCTTGTCCTCAGATCCGACTGAATCTATTATTATCATTGTGTGTGTTCCAAATGGCTCCCTATTCCCTCTAAAGCCCTGTGGTCCCTGGTCAAAGCTAGTGCACTACATGGAACAGGACGGGCAGCTGTTCCGTTTTCCTCAGGTCCGCATGATGACTTTAATTAGAAGCGGAAATAGACGACATTCGCGGACGTTAAATGAAGTGTTTTACGCTTAGAGCACGGAACCCTCCGATTAATGTCACTTTAATTAACTAATACTAATGGTATTCCGGGAAAAACGGTTATTTAATCAACTCAGTTAATTAAAAGCAACAATATCCTCCGTTAACTCAACTGTACACTGACTGAATTACTGTATACTCTTAATAAAAAAAATTTTTTCTCTCTGTAGGCCTACTTTATATAATAACACAATGTTTTCTCCCTGGACTGTAGGCCTACTTTATATAATAACACAATGTTTTCTCCCTGGACTGTAGGCCTGCTTTATATAATAACACAATGTTTTCTCCCTGGACTGTAGGCCTGCTTTATGACTTATGAGGCAACAGGCTCAGACTCTGGGCCAGGACTTTAAATAGCACAATATGTATCATTGTCATCGCTATGGGAATGTTTCTCAGTCCTAACGCTGAACACACAGACCAACTAAGGAAAACCTCCCTCCCCGTTCCCCTGGTCCGCCAACACAGCTCCACCAGGTAGAGGTCGGGTATAAATCTCAGCTGGGGGAAACAGGCGCAGAGTACGGCTCTGGGAGTAGAGAGGATGCCAAGAGAGAGAGAGAGAGCTGGGTCCAACCTGCCCCCGCCCACGGCGCCAACATGGAACTGCAGGACAACGGTTTAATTAACCGCTGTAATGTAGACGGAGACTACTGCTCCGGCCACACAGGCTGTTGCTGACAGACCCTCAGAGAGACCAAGTAGAGACCAGTAGAGACCAGTGGAGACCAGTAGAGACCGAGTAGAGACCAGTGGAGACCAGTAGAGACGAGTAGAGACCAGTGGAGACCAGTAGAGACCAGGTAGAGACCAGTAGAGACCAGTGGAGACCAGTAGAGACCAGTAGAGACCAAGTAGAGATGAGTAGAGACCAGTGGAGACCAGTAGAGACGAGTAGAGACCAGTGGAGACCAGTAGAGACCAGTGGAGACCAGTGGAGACCAGTAGAGACCAGTGGAGACCAGTGGAGACCAGTAGAGACCAGTAGAGACCAGTAGAGACCAGTAGAGACCAGTAGAGACCAGTAGAGACCAGTAGAGACCAGTAGAGACCAGTGGAGACCAGTAGAGACCAGTAGAGACCGGTAGAGACCAGTAGAGACCAGTGGAGACCAGTAGAGACCAGAAGAGACCAATTAGAGACCGAGTAGAGACCAGTAGAGACCAGTAGAGACCAGTGGAGACCAGTAGAGACCAGTAGAGACCAGTAGAGACCAGTAGAGACCAGTGGAGACCAGTTAGAGACTGAGTAGAGACCGAGTAGAGACCAGTGGAGACCAGTAGAGACCAGTAGAGACCAGTGAGGAAACCAGTAGAGACCAGTAGAGACCAGTAGAGACCAGTAGAGACCGAGTAGAGACCGAGTAGAGACCAGTGGAGACCAGTAGAGACCAGTAGAGACCGAGTAGAGACCGAGTAGAGACCAGTGGAGACCAGTGGAGACCAGTAGAGATCAGTGGACACCAGTAGATACCGATTAGAGACCAGTGGAGACCAGTGGAGACCAGTGGAGACCAGTAGAGACCAGTAGAGACCAGTAGAGACCGAGTAGAGACCAGTGGAGACGAGTGAGACCAGTAGAGACCAGTGACAGTGAGACCAGTAGAGACCAGTAGAGACAGAGTAGAGACCAGTAGAGACCAGTAGAGACCAGTGGAGACCAGTAGAGACCAGTAGAGACCAGTGGAGACCAGTAGAGACCAGTAGAGACCAGTAGAGACTGAGTAGAGACCGAGTAGAGACCAGTGGAGACCAGTAGAGACCAGTAGAGACCACAGTGAACACTGACATTTCATTTAACCTTTATCTAACCAGGAAACACCTTTATGGTTAGAAACCTCAATATTGTGAGGGTGACCTTTAATTTATCTTCACAGATCAGACCATACTAACCCCTCAGGAGATTAAATGAAAACTAGGTGGATTTAGAACTTGGACTATAATTTGTGTCATGTCAGATATGTCAAAAAAATAACACGCACCGCTAGAGGGGACGGCCATCAGCAAGGGAGAGAGGAAGAGGAGAGCAGAGGAGGAGTCTGAGATGTTAGTGGCATTGGCCAGGAGGAGGTCCAAGGTATAGGTCACATGATGCAATCCCCTCTTCCCTACCTCCCAAAATAAACATAATGACTGACCACAGTAAAGGATGGCCAGGGTTCTGTTTTGGAATGCTGTGTTGTGTGTTCAGCAGAACGTGTGAGGAACGCTGTGTGTGTTCAGCAGAACGTGTGAGGAACGCTGTGTGTGTTCAGCAGAACGTGTGAGGAACGCTGTGTGTTCAGCAGAACGTGTGAGGAACACTGTGTGTTCAGCAGAACGTGTGAGGGACGCTGTGGTTCAGAGCGTAGGGCGCGTGTGTTCAGCAGAACGTGTGAGGAACGCTGTGTGTTGCAGTGTTCAGCAGAACGTGTGAGGAACGCTGTGTGTTCAGCAGAACGTGTGAGGGACGCTGTGTGTTCAGCAGAACGTGTGAGGGACGCTGTGTGTTCAGCAGAACGGTGAGGGACGCTGTGTGTTC
This sequence comes from Coregonus clupeaformis, assembly GCF_020615455.1. Lineage (NCBI taxonomy): Eukaryota > Metazoa > Chordata > Actinopteri > Salmoniformes > Salmonidae > Coregonus > Coregonus clupeaformis. Next base: position 17,881 of record NW_025536429.1, read on the forward strand.
AGCAGAACGTGTGAGGGACGCTGTGTGTTCAGCAGAACGTGTGAGGGACGCTGTGTGTTCAGCAGAACGTGTGAGGGACGCTGTGTGTTCAGCAGAACGTGTGGGACGCTGTGTTCAGCAGAACGTGTGAGGGACGCTGTGTTCAGCAGAACGTGTGAGGACGCTGTGTGTTCAGCAGAACGTGTGATGGGACGCTGTGTGTTCAGCAGAACGTGTGAGGGAACGCTGTGTGTTCAGCAGAACGTGTGATGGACGCTGTGTGTTCAGCAGAACGTGTGAGGAACGCTGTGTGTTCAGCAGAATGTGTGATGGACGCTGTGTGTTCAGCAGAACGTGTGATGGACGCTGTGTGTTCAGCAGAACGTGTGAGGAACGCTGTGTGTTCAGCAGAACGTGTGATGGACGCTGTGTGTTCAGCAGAACGTGTGAGGGATGGCACTGCGCTGACCTCATGCCATCCATCTCCTGTTATTTTCTCCCTCTTCAAATAGTCTCAGGCCGTCTGAGGAGGGACGGCAGGAATGAAAGTAATACCTGCACACGGTGGAAACAGAGCACAACAGAGCAGAGCGGAGCAGAACAGAGCAGAGCAGAACAGACCAGAACAGAGCAGAACAGAACAGAACAGAACAGAGCAGAACAGAACAGAGCAGAGCAGAGCACAGCAGAACAGAGCAGAACAGAACAGAGCAGAGCACAGCAGAACAGAGCAGAACAGAGCAGAGCACAGCAGAACAGAGCAGAACAGAGCAGAACAGAGCAGAACAGAGCAGAGAGGAGGTAGTCTACCAGCTCAGAGCTGGTGTTGATGGTGGACCACACAGCTTTGACCTGGTCTGGCAGGCTGGCAGCCCGGCCGGCTCCCTCTCTACACGCTGAGTCCCTGATCCAGTCCAGCCCAGGCTGAGTAATGTAATGTATGACTGTGGAAGGCTGTGCCAAAACACAACAGCCTTCAGATCCTCACGGAGACTTCAGCCCCCTCCACAGTTCACCATGACTACAGGTAACTCAAGTAACAGGGTGATGAAAAATGAAATTAATTCCACCTCAGCCAGAGAGGGACCCGACTAAGAGGCAGCAAGGTGGAGAACCATCACAGACACGTGGAAGTCTTTACATTGGCTCAACGAACGTGACATCATAGCTATGATTTGGAATGGAAACTCCATGGTTTGCTCTGCTAGAGCGCTGGCTGGTGATTTTCACAAGGCAACCACATACCGCTAGAATACCAGGTGGCCACAGCAGTTCAGCTTCTCAACCACAAACCCGGAGTCAATGGGCCCTACACGTATTCCTCAGCTTAGAGTCCTGAACCTGCAGCTCACAACTGAACCTTGCAGCTCACAACTGAACCTTGCAGCTCACAACTGAACCTTGCAGCTCACAACTGAACCTTGCAGCTCACAACTGAACCTTGCGCTCCAACTGAACCTTGCAGCTCACAACTGAACCTAAACTGAACCTTGCAGCTCAACTGAGAGCTCAGTAGGGGTGCAATAGGGTTGTAGGGGGTGGGTCCACCACACTTGACAATCCACAGCTAAGCATCTGTTGAACATGTGGGTAGAGGAAGAGGACGTGGAGGGGTTGGTACCAAAAGGGGGAGAACAGACCCTGGAGTTCGTGCTGCGGTGTTCGCCAGCTGACACAGCTCTGCCAGGTTTAGATATGCAAATAGGGTTAAAATGGCTGTTGCGTGGGAAGCTGTAATTCAGTGTTCTGATGGGAGACAGGCTGGCAGGGGAGACTTCACTACACACTCTCCTAAAAACACTCAGAGCTGAACAATGAACCTTGTTATCCATGAAACCCCCATCGAGTATCACAACATCTCCATGCGACTCTCAACTAAACCAGACGTAATCATGTGTTAATCCGCTAAGTCAGGGTTAGTTAACCACTTAGTAGATGAGTTTAGCTGATTGGACAGCTTTATCCGGATAGTAATCCCCAACCTCTTCTGTACTATATTTCTGATCAAGACATTTTCCTTCAGAGGCGTTGAGTGTGAGCTGTCCAGCCTCAGTTATTTGCTTAAAAACAAAAAACAATGTTAAAAGTGAGAAGTAGGCATTGGTCTGAAACCAAAAAATTTAAGAAATGAGCTCTACAATACCTACTGCGCTACCAAGGTTTTACAGCACACAGCTTTGATCTACTACAGTAGCTGTGTTGGTCCCCCCTTTGCTGCTATAACAGCCTCCACTCTTCTGGGAAGGCTTTCCACTAGATGTTGGAACATTGCTGTGGGTACTTGCTTCCATTCAGCCACAAGAGCATTAGTGAGGTCGGGCACTGATGTTGGGCGATTAGGCCTGGCTCGCAGTTGGCGTTCCAATTCATCCCAAAGGTGTTCGATGGGGTTGAGGTCAGGGCTCTGTGCCGTCCAGTCAAGTTCTTCCAACACCGATCTCGACAAACAATTTCTGTATGGACCTCGCTTTGTGCACGGGGGCATTGTCATGCTGAAACAGGAAAGAGCCTTCCCCAAACTGTCGACACAAAGTTTGAAGCATAGAATCGTCTAGAACCTCATTGTATGCTGTAGCGTTAAGATTTCCCTTCACTGGAACTAAGGGGCCTAGCCCGAACCATGAAAAACAGCCCCAGACCATTATTCCTCCTCCACCAAACTTTACAGTTGGCACTATGCATTGGGGCAGGTAGCGTTCTCCTGGCATCCGCCAAACCCAGATTCGTCCGATTGGACTGCCAGATGGTGAAGGGTGATTCATCACTCCAGAGAACGTGTTTCCACTGCTCCAGAGTTCAATGGCGGCGAGCTTTACACCACTCCAGCCGACGCTTAGCATTGCGCATGGTGATCTTAGGCTTGTGTGCGGCTGCTCGGCCATGGAAACCCATTTCATGAAGCTCCTTGACGAACAGTTATTGTGCTGACGTTTCTTCCAGAGGCAGTTTGGAACTCGTTAGTGAGTGTTGCAACCAGAAGGACAGACGATTTCTTACGCACTACGCACTTCAGCACTCAGCGGTCCCGTTCTGTGAGCTTGTGTGGCCTATCACTTCGCAGCTGAGTCGTTGTTGCTCCGAGACGTTTCCACTTCACAATAACAGCATTTACAGTTGACCGGGGCAGCTCTAGCAGTGCAGGAATTTGACAAACTGACTTGCTGGATACAGTTGAAGTCGGAAGTTTACATACACTTAGGTTGGAGTCATTAAAACTCGTTTTTCAACCACTCCACACATTTCTTGTTAACAAACTATAGTTTTGGCAAGTCGGTTAGGACATCTACTTTGTGCATGACACAAGTACTTTTTCCAACAATTGTTTACAGACAGATTATTTCACTTATAATTCACTGTATCACAATTCCAGTGGGACAGAAGTTTACATACACTAAGTTGACTGTGCCTTTAAACAGCTTGGAAAATTCCAGAAAATTATGTCATGGCTTTAGAAGCTTCTGATAGGCTAATTGACACCATTTGAGTCAATTAGAGGTGTACCTGTGGATGTATTTCAAGGCCTACCTTCAAACTTAGTGCCTCTTTGCTTGACATCATGGGAAAATCAAAAGAAATCAGCCGACCTCAGAATTTTTTTTTGTAGACCTCCACAAGTCTGGTTCATCCTTGGGAGCAATTTCCAAACGCCTGAAGGTACCACGTTCATCTGTACAAATAATAGTACGCAAGTATAAACACCATGGGACCACACAGCCGTCATACCACTCAGGAAGGAGACGCGTTCTGTCTCTTAGAGATGAACGTACTTTGGTGCGAAAAGTGCAAATCAATCCCAGAACAACAGAAAAGGACATTGTGAAGATGCTGGAGGAAACAGGTACAAAAGTATCTATATCCACAGTAAAACGAGTCCTATATCGACATAACCTGAAAGGCCGCTCAGCAAGGAAGAAGCCACAGCTCCAAAACCGCCATAAAAAAGACAGACTACGGTTTGCAACTGCACATGTGGACAAAGGTTGTACTTTTTGGAGAAATGTCCTCTGGTCTGATGAAACAAAAATAGAACTGTTTGGCCATAATGACCATCGTTATGTTTGGAGGAAAAAGGGGGTTGCTTGCAAGCCGAACAACACCATCCCAACCGTGAAGAACGGGGGTGGCAGCATCATGCTGTGGGGGTGCTTTGCTGCAGGAGGGACTGGTGCACTTCACAAAATAGATGGCATCATGAGGAAGGAAAATTATGTGGATATACAGTGGGGGAAAAAAAATTTTAGTCAGCCACCAACTGTGCAAGTTCTCCCACTTAAAAAGATGAAAGAGGCCTGTAATTTTCATCATAGGTACACGTCAACTATGACAGACAAATTGAGAAAAAATAATCCAGAAAATCACATTGTAGGATTTTTTATGAATTTATTTGCAAATTATGGTGGAAAATAAGAATTTGGTCACCTACAAACAAGCAAGATTTCTGGCTCTCACAGACCTGTAACTTCTTCTTTAAGAGGCTCCTCTGTCCTCCACTCGTTACCTGTATTAATGGCACCTGTTTGAACTTGTTATCAGTATAAAAGACACCTGTCCACAACCTCAAACAGTCACACTCCAAACTCCACTATGGCCAAGACCAAAGAGCTGTCAAAGGACACCAGAAACAAAATTGTAGACCTGCACCAGGCTGGGAAGACTGAATATGCAATAGGTAAGCAGCTTGGTTTGAAGAAATCAACTGTGGGAGCAATTATTAGGAAATGGAAGACATACAAGACCACTGATAATCTCCCTCGATCTGGGGCTCCACGCAAAGATCTCACCCCCGTGGGGTCAACATTATCACAAGAACGGTGAGCAAAAATCCCAGAACCACACGGGGGACCTAGTGAATGACCTGCAGAGAACTGGGACCAAAGTAACAAAAGCCTACCATCAGTAACACACTACGCCGCCAGGGAATCAAATCCTGCAGTGCCAGACGTGTCCCCCTGCTTAAGCCAGTACATGTCCAGGCCCATCTGAAGTTTGCTAGAGTGCATTTGGATGATCCAGAAGAGGATTGGGAGAATGTCATATGGTCAGATGAAACCAAAATAGAACTTTTTGGTAAAAACTCAACTCGTCGTGTTTGGAGGACAAAGAATGCTGAGTTGCATCCAAAGAACACCATACCTACTGTGAAGCATGGGGGTGGAAACATCATGCTTTGGGGCTGTTTTTCTGCAAAGGGACCAGGACGACTGATCCATGTAAAGGAAAGAATGAATGGGGCCATGTATCGTGAAATTTTGAGTGAAAAACCTCCTTCCATCAGCAAGGGCATTGAAGATGAAACGTGGCTGGGTCTTTCAGCATGACAATGATCCCAAACACACCGCCCGGGCAACGAAGAAGTGGCTTCGTAAGAAGCATTTCAAGGTCCTGGAGTGGCCTAGCCAGTCTCCAGATCTCAACCCCATAGAAAATCTTTGGAGGGAGTTGAAAGTCTGTGTTGCCCAGCGACAGCCCCAAAACATCACTGCTCTAGAGGAGATCTGCATGGAGGAATGGGCCAAAATACCAGCAACAGTGTGTGAAAACCTTGTGAAGACTTACAGAAAATGTTTGACCTGTGTCATTGCCAACAAAGGGTATATAACAAAGTATTGAGAAACGTTTGTTATTGACCAAATACTTATTTTCCACCATAATTTGCAAATTAATTAATTAAAAATCCTACAATGTGATTTTCTGGATTTTCTTTTCTCATTTTGTCTGTCATAGTTGACGTGGACCTATGATGAAAATTACAGGCCTCTCTCATCTTTTTAAGTGGGAGAACTTGCACAATTGGTGGCTGACTAAATACTTTTTTTCCCCACTGTATGAATCAACATCTCAAGACATCAGTCAGGAAGTTAAAGCTTGGTCGCAAATGGGTCTTCCAAATGGACAATGACCCCAAGCATACTTCCAAAGTTGTGGCAAAATGGCTTAAGGACAACAAAGTCAAGGTATTGGAGTGGCCATCACAAAGCCCTGACCTCAATCCTATAGAAAATGTGTAGGCAGAACTGAAAAAGCGTGTGCGAGCAAGGAGGCCTACAAACCTGACTCAGTTTCACCAGCTCTGTCAGGATGAATGGGCCAAAATTCACCCAACTTATTGTGGGAAGCTTGTGGAAGGCTACCCGAAACGTTTGACCCAAGTTAAACAATTTAAAGGCAATGCTACCAAATACTAATTGAGTGTATGTAAACTTCTGACCCACTGGGAATGTGATGAAAGAAATAAAAGCTGAAATAAATCATTCTCTCTACTATTATTATGACATTTCACATTCTTAAAATAAAGTGGTGATCCTAACTGACCTAAGACAGGGAATTTTTACTAGGATTAAATGTCAGGAATTGTGAAAACTGAGTTTAAATGTATTTGGCTAAAGTGTATGTAAACTTCCGACTTCAACTGTAGGTGGCATCCTATGACCGGTGCCACGTTGAAAGTCACTGAGCTCTTCAGGAAGGCCATTCTACTGCCAGTGTTTGTCTATGGAGATTGCATGGCTGTGTGCTCGATTTTATACCCCTGTCATCAACAGCTGTGGCTGAAATAGCCGAATCCACTAATTTGAAGGGATGTCCACATACTTTTGTGTGTATATATATATATATATATATATATATATATATATATATATATATATATATATATACACTAACAGTCAAAAGTTTTAGAACACCTACTCATTCAAGGGTTTTTCTTTATTTTTATTATTTTCTACATTGTAGAATAATAGTGAAGACATCAAAACTATAAAATAACACATATGGAATCATGTAGTAACCAAAAATCAATTCTTCAAATAGCCACCCTTTGCCTTGATGACAGCTTTGCACACTCTTGGCATTCTTGAATAATCTCAAATTTAAAATATATTTTTTTGATATGTTTAACACTTTTTTGGTTACTACATGATTCCATTTGTGTTATTTCATAGTTTTGATGTCTTCACTGTTATTCTACAATGAAAATAGTAAAAATAAAGAAAAACCCTGGAATGAGTAAACTTTTGACTGGTATATATATATGTAAATGTAAATGTGTATTATTGTAGCGACACCATATTTTGGCAAAATTTTGACCATATATTGACAAAATAAATACAAATACACACAACTTTAAGCTCCATATTCATTT
>NW_025536429.1:35000-58693 GCF_020615455.1 Coregonus clupeaformis
GTTGGAGCTGGGGACAGGGGGGGTTGGGTTAGAGCTGGGGACAGGGCGGGGTTGGATTAGAGCTGGGGACAGGGCTGGGGTTGGATTAGAGCTGGGGACAGGGTGGGGTTGGGGTGGAGCTGGGGACAGGGGTGGTTGGGTTAGAGCTGGGGACAGGGCTGGGGTTGGGTTAGGAGGTGGGGACAGGGCTGGGGGTGGATTAGAGCTGGGGAAGGTGGGGTTGGGTTAGAGCTGGGGACAGGGGGGTGGATTAGAGCTGGGGACAGGGGTGTAGAGTGGAAGGGGTGGGGGAATAGAGTGGAGACAGGGCTGGGGTTGGATTAGAGGTGGGGAGCAGGGCTGGGGTTGGATTAGAGCGGGGACAGGGCTCAGGGTTGGGTTAGAGCTGGGGAAGGGGTGGGGTTGGATTAGAGCTGGGGACAGGGGTGGGGTTGTAGAGTGGGGAAGGGGGGGTTGGATTAGAGTTGGAGACAGGTGGTGGATTAGAGGTGGGGGGACAGGTGGGGTTGGATTAGAGTGGGGACAGGAAGCTGGGGTTGGGTTAAAGCTGGGGAAGGGGTGGGGTGGATTAGAGCTGGGGACAGGGCAGGGGTTGGGTTAGAGGGACAGGGTGGGGGGTGAGAGGTAGGGAAGGGGGTTGGATTAGAGCTGGGGACAGGGGTTGGGGTTGGAGTGAGGGACAGGGGCTGGGGTTGGAGTGGGGACATGGGATGGGCTGGATTAGAGTGAGACAGGGTGGGGTTGTAGACTGGGGAAGGTGGGGTTGGATTAGAGCTGTGACAGGGGGGTTGGATTTAGGAGTGGGGACAGGGGCTTGGGGTTGGGCTAGAGTGGGGAAGGGTGGGTGGATTAGAGCTGGGGACAGGGTGGTTGGGTTGGAGCTGGGGACAGGGCTGGGGTTGGATTAGAGTTGGAGACAAGGGGGGGGGGTAGAGCTGGGGAAGGGGTGGGTAGAGGTAGGGAAGGGCGGGGTTGGGTTAGAGGTAGGGGACAGGGCTGGGGTTGGGTTAGAGGTAGGGAAGTGGGGTGGATTAGAGGTAGGGACAGGGCTGGGGTTGGAGAGGTTAGAGTTGTGGAGTCAGAGTTGGGTTGACTGAAGGAAGAGAGGATAAGAGAGGAGGAAACAACAGTATGGGCCTTAGTGAGGAGGTTGATTTCAAAGGGAGAGGCAGTAGAGAAGAGAGGGGGAGGAAGTTGGACAATTAAAAGTGGACATTTGTTTTTAGTTGTGCTCTTGACATAACGCTTGAAACATTTTCACGTCCACCGCCTCCCACTGCTGCCAGGAAAATGCTTTTATACCTGCTTTATAAGCAGGCAGAGGAGACAATAGGAGAGTGAGAGTAGAGTCTGCAGACTGGAAGCACATTAGGTATTTTTTTTCTGGAGAATGTCTTGAAGGTTTTACGTCTATAGTGTGAAGGTGAGTCTGCAACAGAGACAGGTAGACTCTGGACAACCAACCAGACCAAGGGATTTCATAGTGCTTGTGGTACTGTGCAGAGTTAGAGGCAGAGTTAGGAGGCAGAGTTAGAGACAGAGTTAGAGACAGAGTTAGAGTTAGAGACAGAGTTAGAGACAGAGTTAGAGACAGAGTTAGAGACAGAGTTAGAGACAGAGTTAGAGGCAGAGTTAGAGACAGAGTTAGAGACAGAGTTAGAGACAGAGTTAGAGTTAGAGACAGAGTTAGAGACAGAGTTAGAGACAGAGTTAGAGACAGAGTTAGAGACAGAGTTAGAGACAGAGGCAGAGTTAGAGGCAGAGTTAGAGACAGAGTTAGAGACAGAGTTAGAGACAGAGTTAGAGACAGAGTTAGAGACAGAGGCAGAGTTAGAGGCAGAGTTAGAGACAGAGTTAGAGACAGAGTTAGAGACAGAGTTAGAGACAGAGTTAGAGACAAAGACAGAGTTAGAGACAGAGTTAGAGACAGAGTTAGAGACAGAGTTAGAGACAGAGTTAGAGACAGAGTTAGAGACAGAGTTAGAGACAGAGTTAGAGACAGAGTTAGAGACAGAGTTAGAGGCAGAGTTAGAGACAGAGTTAGAGACAGAGTTGGAGGCAGAGTTAGAGGCAGAGTTAGAGGCAGAGTTAGAGGCAGAGTTAGAGACAGAGTTAGAGGCAGAGTTAGAGACAGAGTTAGAGACAGAGTTAGAGACAGAGTTAGAGACAGAGTTAGAGACAGAGACAGAGGCAGAGTTAGAGACAGAGTTAGAGACAGAGTTAGAGACAGAGTTAGAGACAGAGTTAGAGACAGAGTTAGAGACAGAGTTAGAGACAGAGACAGAGTTAGAGGCAGAGTTAGAGGCAGAGTTAGAGTTAGAGACAGAGTTAGAGACAGAGTTAGAGGCAGAGTTAGAGACAGAGTTAGAGACAGAGTTAGAGGCAGAGTTAGAGACAGAGTTAGAGGCAGAGTTAGAGACAGAGTTAGAGACAGAGTTAGAGACAGAGTTAGAGACAGAGTTAGAGACAGAGTTAGAGGCAGAGTTAGAGACAGAGACAGAGTTAGAGACAGAGTTAGAGACAGAGTTAGAGACAGAGTTAGAGACAGAGTTAGAGGCAGAGTTAGAGGAAGAGACAGAGTTAGAGACAGAGTTAGAGGCAGAGTTAGAGACAGAGACAGAGTTAGAGACAGAGTTAGAGACAGAGTTAGAGACAGAGTTAGAGACAGAGTTAGAGACAGAGTTAGAGGCAGAGTTAGAGACAGAGACAGAGTTAGAGACAGAGTTAGAGACAGAGTTAGAGTTAGAGGCAGAGTTAGAGACAGAGTTAGAGGCAGAGTTAGAGACAGAGTTAGAGACAGAGTTAGAGACAGAGACAGAGTTAGAGACAGAGTTAGAGACAGAGTTAGAGACAGAGACAGAGTTAGAGGCAGAGTTAGAGACAGAGTTAGAGACAGAGTTAGAGGCAGAGTTAGAGACAGAGTTAGAGACAGAGACAGAGTTAGAGGCAGAGTTAGAGACAGAGTTAGAGACAGAGTTAGAGACAGAGTTAGAGACAGAGTTAGAGACAGAGACAGAGTTAGAGGCAGAGTTAGAGACAGAGTTAGAGACAGAGTTAGAGACAGAGTTAGAGACAGAGTTAGAGGCAGAGTTAGAGACAGAGTTAGAGACAGAGTTAGAGACAGAGTTAGAGGCAGAGTTAGAGACAGAGTTAGAGACAGTGACAGAGTTAGGAGACAGAGTTAGAGACAGAGTTAGAGACAGAGTTAGAGACAGAGACAGAGTTAGAGACAGAGACAGAGTTAGAGACAGAGACCGAGTTAGAGACAGAGTTAGAGACAGAGACAGAGTTAGAGGCAGAGTTAGAGACAGAGTTAGAGACAGAGTTAGAGACAGAGTTAGAGACAGAGTTAGAGACAGAGTTAGAGACAGAGTTAGGAGTTAGAGACAGAGTTAGAGAGACAGAGTTAGAGGCAGAGTTAGAGGCAGAGTTAGAGTTAGAGACAGAGTTAGAGACAGAGTTAGAGACAGAGTTAGAGGCAGAGTTAGAGACAGAGTTAGAGACAGAGACAGAGTTAGAGGCAGAGTTAGAGACAGAGTTAGAGACAGAGTTAGAGACAGAGACAGAGTTAGAGGCAGAGTTAGAGACAGAGTTAGAGACAGAGTTAGAGGCAGAGTTAGAGGCAGAGTTAGAGACAGAGTTAGAGACAGAGTTAGAGACAGAGGCAGAGTTAGAGGCAGAGTTAGAGACAGAGTTAGAGACAGAGTTAGAGGCAGAGTTAGAGACAGAGTTAGAGACAGAGTTAGAGACAGAGTTAGAGACAGAGACAGAGTTAGAGGCAGAGTTAGAGAGACAGAGTTAGAGACAGAGTTAGAGACAGAGTTAGAGACAGAGTTAGAGGCAGAGTTAGAGTTAGAGACAGAGTTAGAGAGAGAGTTAGAGACAGAGTTAGGAGTTAGAGACAGAGTTAGAGACAGAGTTAGAGGCAGAGTTAGAGGCAGAGTTAGGAGTTAGAGACAGAGTTAGAGACAGAGTTAGAGACAGAGTTAGAGACAGAGTTAGAGGCAGAGTTAGAGACAGAGTTAGAGACAGAGTTAGAGACAGAGGCAGAGTTAGAGGCAGAGTTAGAGGCAGAGTTAGAGACAGAGTTAGAGACAGAGACAGAGTTAGAGACAGAGTTAGAGATAGAGGCAGAGTTAGAGGCAGAGTTAGAGGCAGAGTTAGAGACAGAGTTAGAGACAGAGTTAGAGGCAGAGTTAGAGACAGAGTTAGAGACAGAGTTAGAGACAGAGTTAGAGACAGAGTTAGAGACAGAGGCAGAGTTAGAGGCAGAGTTAGAGACAGAGTTAGAGACAGAGTTAGAGGCAGAGTTAGAGACAGAGTTAGAGACAGAGACAGAGTTAGAGACAGAGTTAGAGATAGAGGCAGAGTTAGAGGCAGAGTTAGAGGCAGAGTTAGAGACAGAGTTAGAGTTAGAGGCAGAGTTAGAGACAGAGTTAGAGACAGAGTTAGAGACAGAGTTAGAGACAGAGACAGAGTTAGAGGCAGAGTTAGAGGCAGAGTTAGAGACAGAGACAGAGTTAGAGGCAGAGTTGAGACAGAGTTAGAGACAGAGTTAGAGGCAGAGTTAGAGGCAGAGTTAGAGTTAGAGACAGAGTTAGAGACAGAGTTAGAGACAGAGTTAGAGGCAGAGTTAGATACAGAGTTAGAGACAGAGACAGAGTTAGAGGCAGAGTTAGAGACAGAGTTAGAGACAGAGTTAGAGACAGAGACAGAGTTAGAGGCAGAGTTAGAGACAGAGTTAGAGACAGAGTTAGAGACAGAGACACAGTTAGAGGCAGAGTTAGAGACAGAGTTAGAGACAGAGTTAGAGACAGAGTTAGAGACAGAGTTAGAGGCAGAGTTAGAGTTTAGAGACAGAGTTAGAGACAGAGTTAGAGACAGAGTTAGAGTTAGAGACAGAGTTAGAGACAGAGTTAGAGGCAGAGTTAGAGGCAGAGTTAGAGTTAGAGACAGAGTTAGAGACAGAGTTAGAGACAGAGTTAGAGACAGAGTTAGAGGCAGAGTTAGAGACAGAGTTAGAGAGACAGAGTTAGAGACAGAGGCAGAGTTAGAGGCAGAGTTAGAGACAGAGTTAGAGACAGAGTTAGAGGCAGAGTTAGAGACAGAGTTAGAGACAGAGACAGAGTTAGAGACAGAGTTAGAGATAGAGGCAGAGTTAGGAGGCAGAGTTAGAGGCAGAGATAGAGAAAGAGTTAGAGACAGAGTTAGAGGCAGAGTTAGAGACAGAGTTAGAGACAGAGTTAGAGACAGAGTTAGAGACAGAGTTAGACACAGAGTTAGAGACAGAGTTAGAGACAGAGGCAGAGTTAGAGGCAGAGTTAGAGACAGAGTTAGAGACAGAGTTAGAGGCAGAGTTAGAGACAGAGTTAGAGACAGAGACAGAGTTAGAGACAGAGTTAGAGATAGAGGCAGAGTTAGAGGCAGAGTTAGAGGCAGAGTTAGAGACAGAGTTAGAGACAGAGTTAGGAGGCAGAGTTAGAGACAGAGTTAGAGACAGAGTTAGAGACAGAGACAGAGTTAGAGGCAGAGTTAGAGGCAGAGTTAGAGACAGAGTTAGAGACAGAGTTAGAGACAGAGTTAGAGACAGAGTTAGAGAGACAGAGACAGAGTTAGAGGCAGAGTTAGAGGCAGAGTTAGAGACAGAGTTAGAGACAGAGTTAGAGACAGAGTTAGAGACAGAGTTAGAGACAGAGACAGAGTTAGAGGCAGAGTTAGAGGCAGAGTTAGAGACAGAGTTAGAGACAGGAGTTAGAGACAGAGTTAGAGACAGAGACAGAGTTAGGAGGCAGAGTTAGGAGGCAGAGTTAGAGTTAGAGACAGAGTGAGAGACAGAGTTAGAGGCAGAGTTAGAGATAGAGGCAGAGTTAGAGGCAGAGTTAGAGATAGAGGCAGAGTTAGAGGCAGAGTTAGAGACAGAGTTAGAGAGCAGAGTTAGAGACAGAGTTAGAGGCAGAGTTAGAGGGCAGAGTTAGAGACAGAGTTAGAGTTAGAGGCAGAGTTAGAGACAGAGTTAGAGACAGAGTTAGAGACAGAGTTAGAGAAAGAGAAAGAGTTAGGAGGCAGAGTTAGAGGCAGAGTTAGAGTTAGAGACAGAGTTAGAGACAGAGTTAGAGGCAGAGTTAGAGATAGAGGCAGAGTTAGAGGCAGAGTTAGAGATAGAGACAGAGTTAGAGGCAGAGTTAGAGGCAGAGTTAGAGTTAGAGACAGAGTTAGAAACAGAGTTAGAGACAGAGTTAGAGGCAGAGTTAGAGATAGAGCAGAGTTAGAGGCAGAGTTAGAGACAGAGTTAGAGACAGAGTTAGAGACAGAGTTAGAGACAGAGACAGAGTTAGAGGCAGAGTTAGAGGCAGAGTTAGAGACAGAGTTAGAGGCAGAGTTAGAGTTAGAGACAGAGTTAGAGACAGAGTTAGAGACAGAGTTAGAGACAGAGTTAGAGGCAGAGTTAGAGACAGAGTTAGAGACAGAGTTAGAGACAGAGTTAGAGACAGAGACAGAGTTAGAGGCAGAGTTAGAGGCAGAGTTAGAGTTAGAGACAGAGTTAGAGACAGAGTTAGAGGCAGAGTTAGAGATAGAGGCAGAGTTAGAGGCAGAGTTAGAGATAGAGGCAGAGTTAGAGGCAGAGTTAGAGACAGAGTTAGAGACAGAGTTAGAGACAGAGTTAGAGGCAGAGTTAGAGGCAGAGTTAGAGACAGAGTTAGAGACAGAGTTAGAGACAGAGTTAGAGACAGAGTTAGAGGCAGAGTTAGAGGCAGAGTTAGAGACAGAGTTAGAGGCAGAGTTAGAGACAGAGTTAGAGACAGAGTTAGAGACAGAGTTAGAGACAGAGTTAGAGGCAGAGTTAGAGACAGAGTTAGAGGCAGAGTTAGAGGCAGAGTTAGAGGCAGAGTTAGAGACAGAGTTAGAGGCAGAGTTAGAGACAGAGTTAGAGACAGAGTTAGAGTTAGAGGCAGAGTTAGAGACAGAGTTAGAGACAGAGTTAGAGGCAGAGTTAGAGGCAGAGTTAGAGTTAGAGACAGAGTTAGAGACAGAGTTAGAGACAGAGTTAGAGGCAGAGTTAGAGACAGAGTTAGAGACAGAGACAGAGTTAGAGGCAGAGTTAGAGACAGAGTTAGAGACAGAGTTAGAGACAGAGACAGAGTTAGAGGCAGAGTTAGAGACAGAGTTAGAGACAGAGTTAGGAGACAGAGACAGAGTTAGAGGCAGAGTTAGAGACAGAGTCAGAGACAGAGTTAGAGACAGAGTTAGAGACAGAGTTAGAGGCAGAGTTAGAGTTAGAGACAGAGTTAGAGACAGAGTTAGAGACAGAGTTAGAGTTAGAGACAGAGTTAGAGACAGAGTTAGAGGCAGAGTTAGAGGCAGAGTTAGAGTTAGAGACAGAGTTAGAGACAGAGTTAGAGACAGAGTTAGAGACAGAGTTAGAGGCAGAGTTAGAGACAGAGTTAGAGACAGAGTTAGAGACAGAGGCAGAGTTAGAGGCAGAGTTAGAGACAGAGTTAGAGACAGAGTTAGAGGCAGAGTTAGAGACAGAGTTAGAGACAGAGACAGAGTTAGAGACAGAGTTAGAGATAGAGGCAGAGTTAGAGGCAGAGTTAGAGGCAGAGATAGAGAAAGAGTTAGAGACAGAGTTAGAGGCAGAGTTAGAGACAGAGTTAGAGACAGAGTTAGAGACAGAGTTAGAGACAGAGTTAGAGACAGAGTTAGAGACAGAGTTAGAGACAGAGGCAGAGTTAGAGACAGAGTTAGAGACAGAGTTAGAGGCAGAGTTAGAGACAGAGTTAGAGACAGAGACAGAGTTAGAGACAGAGTTAGAGATAGAGGCAGAGTTAGAGGCAGAGTTAGAGGCAGAGTTAGAGACAGAGTTAGAGACAGAGTTAGAGGCAGAGTTAGAGACAGAGTTAGAGACAGAGTTATAGACAGAGACAGAGTTAGAGGCAGAGTTAGAGGCAGAGTTAGAGACAGAGTTAGAGACAGAGTTAGAGACAGAGTTAGAGACAGAGTTAGAGACAGAGACAGAGTTAGAGGCAGAGTTAGAGGCAGAGTTAGAGACAGAGTTAGAGACAGAGTTAGAGACAGAGTTAGAGACAGAGTTAGAGACAGAGACAGAGTTAGAGGCAGAGTTAGAGGCAGAGTTAGAGACAGAGTTAGAGACAGAGTTAGAGACAGAGTTAGAGACAGAGACAGAGTTAGAGGCAGAGTTAGAGGCAGAGTTAGAGTTAGAGACAGAGTTAGAGACAGAGTTAGAGGCAGAGTTAGAGATAGAGGCAGAGTTAGAGGCAGAGTTAGAGATAGAGACAGAGTTAGAGGCAGAGTTAGAGGCAGAGTTAGAGTTAGAGACAGAGTTAGAGACAGAGTTAGAGGCAGAGTTAGAGATAGAGGCAGAGTTAGAGGCAGAGTTAGAGATAGAGGCAGAGTTAGAGGCAGAGTTAGAGACAGAGTTAGAGACAGAGTTAGAGACAGAGTTAGAGGCAGAGTTAGAGGCAGAGTTAGAGACAGAGTTAGAGTTAGAGGCAGAGTTAGAGACAGAGTTAGAGACAGAGTTAGAGACAGAGTTAGAGACAGAGACAGAGTTAGAGGCAGAGTTAGAGGCAGAGTTAGAGTTAGAGACAGAGTTAGAGACAGAGTTAGAGGCAGAGTTAGAGATAGAGGCAGAGTTAGAGGCAGAGTTAGAGATAGAGACAGAGTTAGAGGCAGAGTTAGAGGCAGAGTTAGAGTTAGAGACAGAGTTAGAAACAGAGTTAGAGACAGAGTTAGAGGCAGAGTTAGAGATAGAGGCAGAGTTAGAGGCAGAGTTAGAGACAGAGTTAGAGACAGAGTTAGAGACAGAGTTAGAGACAGAGACAGAGTTAGAGGCAGAGTTAGAGGCAGAGTTAGAGACAGAGTTAGAGGCAGAGTTAGAGTTAGAGACAGAGTTTAGAGACAGAGTTAGAGACAGAGTTAGAGACAGAGTTAGGAGGCAGAGTTAGAGACAGAGTTAGAGACAGAGTTAGAGACAGAGACAGAGTTAGAGGCAGAGTTAGAGGCAGAGTTAGAGTTAGAGACAGAGTTAGAGACAGAGTTAGAGGCAGAGTTAGAGATAGAGGCAGAGTTAGAGGCAGAGTTAGAGATAGAGGCAGAGTTAGAGGCAGAGTTAGAGACAGAGTTAGAGACAGAGTTAGAGACAGAGTTAGAGGCAGAGTTAGAGGCAGAGTTAGAGGCAGAGTTAGAGACAGAGTTAGAGACAGAGTTAGAGACAGAGTTAGAGACAGAGTTAGAGGCAGAGTTAGAGGCAGAGTTAGAGACAGAGTTAGAGGCAGAGTTAGAGACAGAGTTAGAGACAGAGTTAGAGACAGAGTTAGAGGCAGAGTTAGAGACAGAGTTAGAGGCAGAGTTAGAGGCAGAGTTAGAGGCAGAGTTAGAGACAGAGTTAGAGGCAGAGTTAGAGACAGAGTTAGAGACAGAGTTAGAGACAGAGTTAGAGACAGAGTTAGAGGCAGAGTTAGAGACAGAGTTAGAGGCAGAGTTAGAGACAGAGTTAGAGACAGAGTTAGAGACAGAGTTAGAGGCAGAGTTAGAGGCAGAGTTAGAGACAGAGACAGAGACAGAGTTAAAGACAGAGTTAGAGGCAGAGTTAGAGGCAGAGTTAGAGGCAGAGTTAGAGACAGAGTTAGAGGCAGAGTTAGAGGCAGAGTTAGAGTTAGAGACAGAGTTAGAGACAGAGTTAGAGACAGAGTTAGAGGCAGAGTTAGAGACAGAGTTAGAGACAGAGACAGAGTTAGAGGCAGAGTTAGAGACAGAGTTAGAGACAGAGTTAGAGACAGAGACAGAGTTAGAGGCAGAGTTAGAGACAGAGTTAGAGACAGAGTTAGAGACAGAGACAGAGTTAGAGGCAGAGTTAGAGACAGAGTTAGAGACAGAGTTAGAGACAGAGTTAGAGACAGAGTTAGAGGCAGAGTTAGGAGTTGAGACAGAGTTAGAGACAGAGTTAGAGACAGAGTTAGAGTTAGAGACAGAGTTAGAGACAGAGTTAGAGGCAGAGTTGAGGCAGAGTTAGAGTTAGAGACAGAGTTAGAGACAGAGTTAGAGACAGAGTTAGAGACAGAGTTAGAGGCAGAGTTAGAGACAGAGTTAGAGACAGAGTTAGAGACAGAGGCAGAGTTAGAGGCAGAGTTAGAGACAGAGTTAGGAGACAGAGTTAGAGGCAGAGTTAGAGGCAGAGTTAGAGACAGAGTTAGAGGCAGAGTTAGAGACAGAGTTAGAGGCAGAGTTAGAGACAGAGTTAGAGACAGAGTTAGAGACAGAGTTAGAGGCAGAGTTAGAGACAGAGTTAGAGTTAGAGACAGAGTTAGAGACAGAGTTAGAGGCAGAGTTAGAGGCAGAGTTAGAGTTAGAGACAGAGTTAGAGACAGAGTTAGAGACAGAGTTAGAGACAGAGTTAGAGGCAGAGTTAGAGACAGAGTTAGAGACAGAGTTAGAGACAGAGGCAGAGTTAGAGGCAGAGTTAGAGACAGAGTTAGAGACAGAGTTAGAGGCAGAGTTAGAGGCAGAGTTAGAGACAGAGTTAGAGGCAGAGTTAGAGACAGAGTTAGAGGCAGAGTTAGAGACAGAGTTAGAGACAGAGTTAGAGACAGAGTTAGAGGCAGAGTTAGAGACAGAGTTAGAGACAGAGTTAGAGGCAGAGTTAGAGGCAGAGTTAGAGACAGAGTTAGAGGCAGAGTTAGAGACAGAGTTAGAGACACAGTTAGGGACAGAGTTAGAGACAGAGTTAGAGGCAGAGTTAGAGGCAGAGTTAGAGACAGAGTTAGAGGCAGAGTTAGAGACAGAGTTAGAGACAGAGTTAGAGACAGAGTTAGAGACAGAGACAGAGTTAGAGACAGAGTTAGAGACAGAGTTAGAGACAGAGTTAGAGACAGAGTTAGAGGCAGAGTTAGAGACAGAGTTAGAGACAGAGTTAGAGACAGAGTTAGAGACAGAGTTAGAGACAGAGTTAGATACAGAGTTGGAGACAGAGACAGAGTTAGAGGCAGAGTATAGAGACAGAGTTAGAGACAGAGTTAGAGACAGAGTTAGAGGCAGAGTTGGGACAGAGTTAGAGGCAGAGTTAGAGACAGAGTTAGAGACAGAGTTAGAGACAGAGTTAGAGACAGAGACAGAGTTAGAGACAGAGTTAGAGACAAAGTTAGAGGCAGAGTTAGAGACAGAGTTAGAGACAGAGTTAGAGACAGAGTTAGAGGCAGAGTTAGAGACAGAGTTAGAGACAGAGTTAGAGTTAGAGTTAGAGACAGAGTTAGAGACAGAGTTAGAGTTAGAGACAGAGTTAGAGACAGAGTTAGAGGCAGAGTTAGAGACAGAGTTAGAGGCAGAGTTAGAGGCAGAGTTAGAGACAGAGTTAGAGTTAGAGACAGAGTTAGAGACAGAGTTAGAGGCAGAGTTAGAGACAGAGTTAGAGACAGAGTTAGAGGCAGAGTTAGAGACAGAGTTAGAGGCAGAGTTAGAGACAGAGTTAGAGACAGAGTTAGAGACAGAGTTAGAGACAGAGACAGAGTTAGAGACAGAGTTAGAGACAGAGTTAGAGACAGAGTTAGAGACAGAGTTAGAGGCAGAGTTAGAGACAGAGTTAGAGACAGAGTTAGAGACAGAGTTAGAGACAGAGTTAGAGACAGAGTTAGATACAGAGTTAGAGACAGAGACAGAGTTAGAGGCAGAGTTAGAGACAGAGTTAGAGACAGAGTTAGAGACAGAGTTAGAGGCAGAGTTAGAGACAGAGTTAGAGGCAGAGTTAGAGACAGAGTTAGAGACAGAGTTAGAGACAGAGTTAGAGACAGAGACAGAGTTAGAGACAGAGTTAGAGACAAAGTTAGAGGCAGAGTTAGAGACAGAGTTAGAGACAGAGTTAGAGACAGAGTTAGAGGCAGAGTTAGAGACAGAGTTAGAGACAGAGTTAGAGTTAGAGTTAGAGACAGAGTTAGAGACAGAGTTAGAGTTAGAGACAGAGTTAGAGACAGAGTTAGAGGCAGAGTTAGAGACAGAGTTAGAGGCAGAGTTAGAGGCAGAGTTAGAGACAGAGTTAGAGTTAGAGACAGAGTTAGAGACAGAGTTAGAGGCAGAGTTAGAGACAGAGTTAGAGACAGAGTTAGAGGCAGAGTTAGAGACAGAGTTAGAGGCAGAGTTAGAGACAGAGTTAGAGACAGAGTTAGAGACAGAGTTAGAGACAGAGTTAGAGGCAGAGTTAGAGGCAGAGTTAGAGACAGAGTTGGAAACAGTTTTGGACTGTGCAGGATGAAACAATTGTAAACAGAGCAGCAGCCTATAAACTGGGGGGGAACTGGACTAATTTGCTGCCTGTTGGAAGAACAACTGTAGAAGATTCTCTAGGGGGGTAATCTTCCTCCTCCTCTTTACTCCGTCCCTGGAGTGAACAGGACTGCGTTCTAAATGCCACACTATCCCCCACATAGTGCACTACTTTGACCAGAGCCCTGTGGGGGAAATAAAAGAATAGGGTACCATTTGGGACACAGCCCTGAACAATGCAGGCAGTCTGTTAGTGATTACGCAACAACTACGCTAATGAATGAAACAACCAATGCCTCTTTAGAAAGGAGCCCAGTTCCTCAGGTGTGTGACATCATCAAACCGAGACCACACGTCGCCTGGCTGCTGACGCTGATTGATGCCGTTCACAATAACTCATAATTTGACCTATTTGGTAAATAAAGCGTCCGTTGTCTCGGTCTACACTGACTAAGCTGCTATATTCAGGGAACATTATTACTGACCCCCAAAACAAGCCTTGGGGGAAGCCAGCGGAATGCGCGTTGGAAAACAGAGTCAATTGGAAACTGAGTCACTGACTGTTATGATGATTTGTAATACAACATTCATTAATGTATGTGCAACTCATAAACTGTATGTGGACACAGGACAAGGACACACCATGTGTTAGTGGGGAATACAAGGTCAGTGTACCAAGATGGATTGGGGGGGCCACTGGTGCTAATCTTAGGAAGGGGTGGGTGAGGGAATGGCCTGGCTAGGGTGCCACACGACACCAAGGAGGTGGATGATGTATGGTGGTGGATGAGTGACAATCAATAATGATTAGCAGCTGGGTAAGATAAGAGTAGGTTGGAAGAGCAGTATATACGCTGAGAGATAGTCTACGGGAGTCATTCAGATGGCAGGAGGCAGCAGTATATACGCTGAGAGATAGTCTACGGGAGTCATTCAGATGGCAGGAGGCAGCAGTATATATGCTGAGAGATAGTCTCACGGGAGTCATTCAGATGGCAGGAGGCAGCAGTATATACGCTGAGAGATAGTCTACGGGAGTCATTCAGATGGCAGGAGGCAGCAGTATATACGCTGAGAGATAGTCTACGGGAGTCATTCAGATGGCAGGAGGCAGCAGTATATACGCTGAGAGATAGTCTACGGGAGTCATTCAGATGGCAGGAGGCAGCAGTATATACGCTGAGAGATAGTCTACGGGAGTCATTCAGATGGCAGGAGGCAGCAGTATATACGCTGAGAGATAGTCTACGGGAGTCATTCAGATGGCAGGAGGAGCAGTATATACGCTGAGAGATAGTCCACGGGAGTCATTCAGATGGCAGGAGGCAGCAGTATATACGCTGAGAGATATCCACGGGAGTCATTCAGATGGCAGGAGGCAGCAGTATATACGCTGAGAGATAGTTCACGGAGTCATTCAGATGGCAGGAGGCAGCGGTATATACGCTGAGAGATAGTCCACGGGAGTCATTCAGATGGCAGGAGGCAGCAGTATATATGCTGAGAGATAGTCCACGGGAGTCATTCAGATGGCAGGAGGCAGCAGTATATACGCTGAGAGATAGTCCACGGAGTCATTCAGATGGCAGGAGGCAGCAGTATATACGCTGAGAGATAGTCTACGGGAGTCATTCAGATGGCAGGAGGCAGCAGTATATACGCTGAGAGATAGTCCACGGGAGTCATTCAGATGGCAGGAGGCAGCAGTATATACGCTGAGAGATAGTCTACGGGAGTCATTCAGATGGCAGGAGGCAGCAGTATATACGCTGAGAGATAGTCTACGGGAGTCATTCAGATGGCAGGAGGCAAAGCACGTGCAGCCTGTCATTGAATCAAACACTGTTAACCATTAAATAACGACTGAATCCAATCTCCATCTGTGTCAACTGCTCTCTTGCATCCTGAACTTCTCAATACCAGAAACTCATCATAACACTGACTAAACGTAGTTAGTTGAGTCACTGTTGATTCAGAACACCAAGAGAACCCCTCCCCCCCACCCCCCGTAATAATACCTGCCCACACACGAGCACAGCCTCGCAGGACGTTTAATAACATCCCACAACAAAGAGAAGCCAAAAAATGTATACGTGAACACGCTTTGCCTCTGCAAGCACATTAGTCCATTCCTTGTTTGGGATGTTGGACCTGTGTAGAGACCGCTGTCCTGTTTGGAGACTCTTGGTGGCCGTCCACAACGTTAGCTAAACAGTGGGATAATCCCGGGGATTCTGTGCTGTTCCTTACCTTCTGCGTCTCTGGAATAGAAATCTGATGATGGGTGGGAGGGATTAGACAGAGCAACGTATATATGGGTCTTTCTATAAACTAGGGTACTAGTGAGCATTTCTTGTAGTATGGACGACCGTTTGGAGATGTCACAAAGTCATTAACAATAATTTGCAATTTGTTTTCATGTGAACACATTAAGATATAAAGGGGGGAACATACACTGAACAAAACTATAAACACAACATGTAAAGTGTTGGTCCCATGTTTCAGGAGCTGAAATAAAAAGATCCCAGAAATGTTCCATTCACACAAAAAGCTTATTTATGTCAAATTTTCTGCACACATTTTTTCGTTTACATCCCTGTTAGTGAGCATTTCTCCTTTGCCAAGATAATCCATCCACCTGACAGGTGTGGCATATCAAGAAGCTGATTAAACAGCATGATCATTACACAGGTGCACCTTGGGCTGGGGACAATAAAAGGCTGGGGACAATAAAAGGTCACTCTAAAAATGTTTTGTCACACAACACAATACCACAGATGTCTTAAGTTTTGAGGGAGCGTGCAATTTGCATGCTGACTGCAAGAATGTCCATCAGAGCTGTTGCCAGATAATTGAATGTTAATTTCTCTACCATAAGCCGCCTCCAACTTCGTTTTAGAGAATTTGTCAGTACGTCCAACCGGCCTCACAACCCACAGACCACGTGTACGGCGTCGTGTGGGCGAGTGGTTTGCTGAAGTCAACGTTGTGAACAGAGTGCCCCATGGTGGCGGTGGGGTTATGGTATGGGCAGGCATAAGCTACGGACAACAAACACAATTGCATTTTATCGATGGCAATTTGAACGCACAGAGATACCGTGACGAGATCCTGAGGCCCATTGTGAGGCCCATTTTGTTTAAAGTTATATGTGACCAACAGATGCATATCTGTATTCCCAGTCATGTGAAATCCATAGATTAGGGCCTAATGAATTTATTTCAATTGACTGATTTCCTCATATAACTCAGTAAAATCAATGAAATGATTGCATGTTGCGTTTATATTTTTGTTCAGTATAGATACATTCAATATAATTCATGAGTTGAATCTAAATCTATAAACCCTTTCTCATGTTTGGAGTCTTCACAGATTTGCTACAAAATCGTGTGACATAAAACACTACCTTTCTTTCCTTACATTTATGATCCTGTTGTTTGATGTTATATCATATACAGTGGGGGAAAAAAGTATTTAGTCATCAGTTATCATTCCTCGCCTCCCTCTCAGAGCACATTGGGGGGAGAGGAAGGAAGGTTCCTCCCCTCAGGCTACAAATGCATTTTAAAGGAGAGGTAAGGAGTGGAGGAAACAAGGACAGAGGAAGCCAGAATGAGATGTCTAGTTTTCAGACACACTGCTTGTAGAGCTTACTGATTATAATGATTTCATTATTGGTTATTGCTGTTGTCAATTGGTTTAGTTGACAGAACCCATTGTATTATATTACAGTATAAAATTATTATATAAACTGTTAAAACGTTATAGAAATGGTGTTGTTTATCGTTTTCATTCTTCTGGAAGGTTCAGCTTCAGGCTATAAATGACAGAGACGTTGACCAAAGCCCAAACAGACCTGCTACTAGACAGAACACTAGAAAACATGCGGTGTCCATGTTTCATGTGGCATTTAGACTGACATGTAGATGTTTTGTTGTTGCTAGGTGGAGTTATTCCTGTAACTATACATGTGAAGCTGCAAGAAAATCATATTTTACATTTTTATCAAACCATTTTGAAATGTTGACCCTGTCGTCACACATTTGGCCCCTTTATTTATAGATAGAACCATATACTGTAGCTCTGGGATTAGCTAATACGACTGATCAGAGAAACAGAACATGTCAAAGACCTGGTTTAAATATGCTGCCTCGTCAGCTGCCCCGAGCCAAAGAGGAACCCTTCCCTTAGTTAACCTCAGTCAGCGGCGAGGAGAGAAGGGCGCGTGTGAAACTCACTCCTCTCCTGAAGGAGGAACAACAGGAAGTTTGATAAACAGTGCGGCGAGAGCCTCATTCCTCTCCTCTCACTCTGATTGGAGACTAACTGACAGGAGCTGAAATATCACCGATCCGTTCCAGCTGTTCAGAACAACCTTGGAACGTTCCCATTAAAAAACACAGAGGTACAGTGAGAGAAAAAACGCCAAACCGAGCGAGAGTCACGCTTGAATCATGTTGTGCTGAACTGGATAGTGGCCTGGTCAGAGCATTGCTGAGTTATCAGCATCTGTACCGGTCCAGATTTTGGTATAGGATGAGACAAGAATGTCTCTGAGGTTGTATTTATAGACGTCTGGCAGACAGTCAACCAAACAGCAGTAACCTTTGTCCTACCAACTTCTGATACAGGGACCCGTATATAATGCTGCAGGCTCCGACCATGCCAGCCCAGCTCCCATTGGCCCTCTATACAGGTCAAACTGCTCCAGGCTCCGACCATGCCAGCCCAGCTCCCATTGTTTATTTTTTATTTCACCTTTATTTAACCAGGTAAGAAGCCAGTTGAGAACAAGTTCTCATTTACAACTGCGACCTGGCCAAGATAAAGCAAAGCAGTGCGATAAAAACAACAACAACACAGAGTTACATATGGGGTAAAACAAAACGTACAGTCAATAACACAATAGAAAATCTATATACAGTGTGTGCAAATGTAGTAAGTTATGGAGGTAAGGCAATAAATAGGCCATAGTGCAAAATAATTACAATTTAGTATTAACACTGGAGTGATAGATGTGCAGAAGATGATGTGCAAATAGAGATACTGGGGAGCAAATGAGCAAAATAAATAACAATGTAAATAACAATATGGGGATGAGGTAGTTGGGTGGGCTAATTACAGATGGGCTGTGTACAGGTGCAGTGATCGGTAGCTGCTCTGACAACTGATGCTTAAAGTTAGTGAGGAGATAAGAGTCTCCAGCTTCAGAGATTTTTGCAGTTTGTTCCAGTCATTGGCAGCAGAGAACTGGAAGGAATGGCGGCCAAAGGAGGTGTTGGCTTTGGGGATGACCAGTGAGATATACCTGCTGGAACGCATACTACGGGTGGGTGTTGCTATGGTGACCAATGATCTAAGATAAGGCGGGGATTTGCCTAGAAGTGATTTATAGATGACCTGGAGCCAGTGGGTTTGGCTGACAAATATATAGTGAGGACCAGCCAACAAGAGCGTACAGGTCACAGTGGTGGGTAGTATATGGGGCTTTGGAGACAAAACGGATGGCACTGTGATAGACTACATCCAATTTGCTGAGTAGAGTGTTGGAGGCTATTTTGTAAATGACATTGCCGAAGTCAAGGATCGGTAGGATAGTCAGTTTTACGAGGGCATGTTTAGCAGCATGAGTGAAGGAGGCTTTGTTGCGAAATAGGAAGCCGATTCTAGATTTAACTTTGGATTGGAGATTCTGGAAGGAGAGTTTACGGTCTAACCAGACACCTAGGTATTTGTAGTAGTCAGACCCGCCAGAGTAGTGATTCTAGGTGGGCAGGCGGGTGCAAGCAGCGTTCGATTGAAGAGCATGCATTTAGTTTTACTAGCGTTTAAGAGCAGTTGGAGGCCACGGAAGGAGTGTTGTATGGCGTTGAAGCTCGTTTGGGAGGTTTGTTAACACAGTGTCCAATGAAGGGCCAGATGCATACAAAATGGTGTTGTTCTGCGTAGAGGTGGATCTGAGAGTCACCAGCAGCAAGAGCGACATCATTGATATACACAGAGAATAGAGTCGGCCCGAGAATTGAACCCTGTGGCACCCCCCATAGAGACTGCCAGAGGTCCAGACAACAGGCCCTCCAATTTGACACATTGAACTCTATCTGAGAAGTAGTTGGTGGACCAGGCGAGTCAATCATTTGAGAAACCAAGGCTATTTAGCCTGCCAATAAGAATGCGGTGATTGACAGAGTCAAAAGCCTTGGCCAGGTCGATGAAGACGGCTGCACAGTACTGTCTAGTTATCGATCGCGGTTATAATATTGTTTAGGACCTTGAGCGTGGCTGAGGTGCACCCATGACCAGCTCAGAAACCAGATTGCATAGCGGAGAAGGTAAGGTGGGATTCAAAATGGTGGGTGATCTGTTTGTTAACTTGGCTTTCAAATACTTTTGAAAGGCAGGGCAGGATGGATATAGGTCTGTAACAGTTTGGATCTAGAGTGTCACCCCCTTTGAAGAGGGGGATGATCGCGGCAGCTTTCCAATCTCTGGGGATCTCAGACGATACGAAAGAGAGGTTGAACAGGCTAGTAATAGGGGTTGCGACAATATCGGCAGCTAATTTTTAGAAAGAAAGGGTCCAGATTGTCTAGCCCAGCTGATTTGTAGGGGTCCAGATTTAGCAGCTCTTTCATCAGGACATCAGCTATCTGAATTTGGGTGAAGGAGAAGCGGGGGGATGGGCAAGTTGCAGCGGAGGGTGCAGAGCTGGTGGGGTAGCCAGGTGGAAAGCACGGCCAGCCGTAGCAAAATGCTTTTTGAAATTCTCGATTATCATAGATTTATCGGTGGTGACAGTGTTTCCTAGCCTCAGTGCAGTGGGCAGCTGGGAGGAGGTGCTGTTATTCTCCATGGACTTTACAGTGTCCCAAAACATTTTGGAGTTAGTGCTACAGGATGCACATTTCTGTTTGGAAAAGCTAGCCTTTGCTTTCCTAACTGCTTGTGTATATTGGTTCCTGACTTCCCTGAAAAGTTGCATATCGCAGGAGCTGTTCGATGCTAATGCAGTATGCCACAGGATGTTTTTGTGCTGGTCAAGGGCAGTCAAGTCTGGGGTGAACCAGGGGCTATATCTGTTCTTAGTTCTGAATTTTTTGAATGGGGCATGTTTATTTAAGATTGAGAGGAAATTACTTTTGAAGAACATCCAGGCATCCTCTACTGACGGAATGAGGTCAATATCCATCCAGGATACCGGGCCAGGTCAATTAGAAAGGCCTGCTCGCTGAAGTGTTTTAGGGAGCGTTGACAATGTTGAGGGGTGGTCGTTTGACCGCCGGACCCATTACGGACGAGGCAATGAGGCAGTGATCGCTGAGATCCTGGTTGAAGACAGCGGAGGTGTATTTAAAGGGTAAATTAGTCAGGATGATATCTATGAGGGTGCCCATGTTTACGGATTTAGGGTTGAACCTGGTAGGTTCCTTGATGATTTGTGTGAGATTGAGGGCATCTAGTTTAGATTGTAGGACGGCCGGGGTGTTAAGCATATCCCAGTTTAGGTCACCAAGCAGTACGAACTCTGAGGATAGATGGGGGGCAATCAATTCACATATGGTGTCCAGGGCACAGCTGGGGGCTGAGGGGGTCTGTACAAGCGGCAACAGTGAAAGACTTATTTCTGGAAAGGTGGATTTTTAGAAGTAGAAGCTCAAACTGTTTGGGCACAGACCTGAATAGTATGATAGAGCTTTGCAGGCTATCGCTACAGTAGATTGCAACTCCGCCCCCTTTGGCAGTTCTATCTAGACGGAACATTTTGTAGTTCGGAATGGACATTTCTGAATTTTTGGTGGCCTTCCTAAGCCAAGATTCAGACAATGCTAGAACATCAGGGTTGGCAGAGTGTGCTAACGCACTGTGAATAACTCAAACTTGGGGAGGAGACTTCTGATGTTAACATGCAAGAAACCAAGGCTTTACGGTTACAGAAGTCAACAAATGATAGCGCCTGGGGAGTAGGAGTGATACTGGGGGCTACAGGGCCTGGGTTAACCTCTACATCACCAGAGGAACAGAGGAGGAATAGAATAAGGATATGCAAAGGCTTTAAGAACTGGTCTTCTAGTGCGTTGGGTACAGAGAAAAGGGGCAGATTTCCGGGCATTGTAGAATAGATTCAGGGCATTATGTACAGACAAGGATATGGAAGGGATATGAGTACACACAGTGGAGGTACACCTAAGCATTGGGTAACTATGAAAGAGATAGCATCACTGGAGGTACCCGATTGAGCCGGTCTCTGCGTGTATGGGGGGTGGGACAAAAGGAGCTCTCTCTGAGGCTGGTTGAGCTGAACTTGGGGCTCTACAGTGAAATTATATAATAAGAACTAACCCAAACAGCAATAGGCTAGGCATATTGACATGGGAGAGAGGCATAACGCAATCACAGGTGTTATTCGAGAGGGTTAAGACAACAACTGGCAATGGCGACGAAAGTTTGGGCCGAGGCTAAACAGATAAACAGGATGGGGTACCGTGTAGAAGGAACAGTCCAGCAGGCATTAGCTGTGTAGCTGATTGATCATAAGGTCCAGTGAACAGCACTAAGTAAGTCCGGGGAGCAGATCATAGGCTGCCAAAGCACAGGCGAGCAGGAGGCACGGCTGTTGATTGCACATGCTAGCGGGCGGGGGCTAGCAGATGGATCTTCGTGGTCGCCGCAACGGGAAGCCTGTTGAAACCACATCAGACGATTACGTCGGCAGACCAGTCGTGATGGATCAGCGGGGCTCCCGTGTCAACACTAGGAGGTCCCGTCCGGTTGACAGAGAGGTAGATAGCCGGGAGATGGGCCTGGCTCGAGGCAGCTCAAGGCTAAATGGTGCTTGCTTCGGGACAGTGGTGATTGGCCAACAACAACAACAGCCATTCGGTTGCAGCTAGCTAGTTGCGATGATCCGGTGTTAAGGTCCAGTGATTCAGTGATTCCGGCAGAAAATCCGATATGCTCTGGCTCGATAGCGCGATGTGGAGACTGTGCAGACTGGCGAGTAATTGTCCAGGCTAGAGCTGGCTGGTAGGTAGTGCAGGCCACGGACAATGGTGAAGACCGCTAACGGTGGCTAATAGCAAGTAGCTAGTTATCTGGCTAGCTGGCTAGTTTCAGCCAGAGGTTCTGGATAAAAATAAATAATATAATCCGTTCCACATTGGGTGAGGCGGGTTGCAGGAGAGTATATTTAATTAACGGATGTAAAGTGAGATTGAGAAATAAATACGAAAATATATACGAAAAAGACAAAACAGGCTATTTACATGAGGACACTATAGAAAACACGAACGCACTGCTACGCCATCTTGGATCACTGTGCCTCTCTGGCCAACAGGAGAGATGAGTGACATCTAAACAAAGTCACTGACCCCTCCTAGTCACCATCACCGCCGATGACGTTTATGCCAGATGGTATCTACAGTAGGCTAGGCACATAAAGGCTCTACAGTAGGCTGGGCACATAAAGGCTCTACAGTAGGCTAGGCACATAAAGGCTCTACAGTAGGCTGGGCACATAAAGGCTCTACAGTAGACTAGGGTACATAAAGGCTCTACAGTAGGCTAGGCACATAAAGGCTCTACAGTAGGCTAGGGTACATAAAGGCTCTACAGTAGGCTAGGGTACATAAAGGCTCTACAGTAGGCTAGGGTACATAAAGGCTCTACAGTAGGCTAGGTACATAAAGGCTCTACAGTAGGCTAGGTACATAAAGGATCTACAGTAGGCTAGGTACATAAAGGCTCTACAGTAGGCTAGGGACATAAAGGCTCTACAGTAGGCTAGGTACATAAAAGGCTCTACAGTAGGCTAGGTACATACAGTGGGGGAAAAAAGTATTTAGTCAGCCACCAATTGTGCAAGTTCTCCCACTTAAAAAGATGAGAGGCCTGTAATTTTCATCATAGGTACACGTCAACTATGACAGACAAATTGAGAAAACAAATCCAGAAAATCGCATTGTAGAATTTTAATGAATTTATTTGCAAATTATGGTGGAAAATAAGTATTTGGTCACCTACAAACAAGCAAGATTTCTGGCTCTCACAGACCTGTAACTTCTTCTTTAATAGGCTCCTCTGTCCTCCACTCTTTACCTGTATTAATGGCACCTGTTTGAACTTGTTATCAGTATAAAAGACACCTGTCCACAACCTCAAACAGTCACACTCCAAACTCCACTATGGCCAAGACCAAAGAGCTGTCAAAGGACACCAGAAACAAAATTGTAGACCTGCACCAGGCTGGGAAGACTGAATCTGCAATAGGTAAGCAGCTTGGTTTGAAGAAATCAACTGTGGGAGCAATTATTAGAAATGGAAGACATACAAGACCACTGATATTCTCCCTCGATCTGGGGCTCCATGTGGAGATCTCACCCCGTGGGGTCAAAATGATCTCAAGAACGGTGAGCAAAAATCCCAGAACCACACGGGGGGACCTAGTGAATGACCTGCAGAAAGCTGGGACCAAAGTAACAAAGCCTACCATCAGTAACACACTAAGCGCCAGGGACTCAAATCCTGCAGTGCGAGACGTGTCCCCCTGCTTAAGCCAGTACATGTCCAGGCCCGTCTGAAGTTTGCTAGATTGCATTTGGATGATCCAGAAGAGGATTGGGAGAATGTCATTTGGTCAGATGAAACCAAAATATAACTTTTTGGTAAAAAACTCAACTCGTCGTGTTTGGAGGACAAAGAATGCTGAGTTGCATCCAAAGAACACCATACCTACTGTGAAGCATGGGGGGTGGAAACATCATGCTTTGGGGCTATTTTTTCTGCAAAGGGACCAGGACGACTGATCCGTGTAAAGGAAAGAATGAATAGGGCCATGTATCGTGAGATTTTGAGTGAAAACCTCCTTCCATTAGCAAGGGCATGGAAGATGAAACGTGGCTGGGTCTTTCAGCATGACAATGATCCCAAACACACCGCCGGGCAACGAAGGAGTGGCTTCGTAAGAAGCATTTCAAGGTCCTGGGATGGGCCTAGCTCAGTCTACAGATCTCAACCCCCATAGAAAATCTTTGGAGGGAGTTGAAAGTCTGTGTTGCCCAGCGACAGCCCCAAAACATCACTGCTCTAGTGGAGATCTGCATGGAGGAATGGGCCAAAATACCAGCAACAGTGTGTGAAAACCTTGTGAAGACTTACAGAAAACGTTTGACCTGTGTCATTGCCAACAAAGGTATATAAGAAAGTATTGAGAAACTTTTTGTTATTGACCAAATACTTATTTTCCACCATAATTTGCAAATAAATTCATTAAAAATCCTACAATGTGATTTTCTGGATTTTTTTCTCATTTTGTCTGTCATGGTTGACGTGTGCCTATGATGAAAATTACAGGCCTCTCTCATCTTTTTAAGTGGGAGAACATGCACAATTGGTGGCTGACTAAATACTTTTTTCCCCACTGT
>NW_025536430.1:0-58703 GCF_020615455.1 Coregonus clupeaformis
AACATATCTGTCACGATCATCGGGTACAGAGGACCAAGGCGCAGCGTGGACGGTGAACATATTTTTATTAATTTGAATGATAACACGAACAAAAAACAACAAACGATAACGTGACGTCCAAAGGTGCAAAACACAAACCTATACAGGAACAAGATCCCACAACCACTGTGGGGAAAACAGCCTGTCTAAATATGGTTCCCAATCAGAGACAACCAGCAACAGCTGACACTCGTTGCCTCTGATTGAGAACCACTCTGGCCAACATAGAAATACAACAACTAGAATACACAAAGGAAACTCACACCCTGGCTCAACATACAAGTGTCCCCAGAGCCAGGGCGTGACAGTACCCCCCCTAAAGGCGCGGACTCCGACCGCGCCAACCAAATACCACAGGGGAGGGACCGGTGGGCACTCCGCCTTGGTGGCGGATCCGGCCCGGGCATGATCCCCACTCCCTCTCTAACCCCCCAAAGTACCCTGGTCCGGTCTGGCCCTGCTGACCGGAGCTGAACTGAACCCTGGTGGAGCGGATTGCTCTAGCTCCCGGCGTGGAGCAGCTGACC
This sequence comes from Coregonus clupeaformis, assembly GCF_020615455.1. Taxonomy (NCBI): domain Eukaryota; kingdom Metazoa; phylum Chordata; class Actinopteri; order Salmoniformes; family Salmonidae; genus Coregonus; species Coregonus clupeaformis. Next base: position 567 of record NW_025536430.1, read on the forward strand.
GGTGCCGGACCAGGCACCGGTGGAACAGGCACGGGCTGTGCCGGACTGACGACGCACACCACTGGCTTGGTGTGGGGAGCAGGAACGGGCCCGACCGGGCTGACGAAAGCGCACCACTGGCTTGGTGCGGGGCGCAGGAACGGGCCGAGCCGGCTGACGGGCGCACCACTGACTTGGTGCGGGGAGCAGGAACGGGCCGAGCCGGGCTGACGGCGCACCACTGACTTGGTGCGGGGAGCAGGAACGGGCCGAGCCGGTTGACGGCGCACCACTGACTTGGTGCGGGGAGCAGGAACGGGCCGAGCCGGGCTGACGAGCGCACCACTGACCTGGTGCGGGGAGCAGGAACGGGCCGAGCCGGTTGACGGGGCGCACCACTGGCTTGGTGCGGGGAGCAGGAACGGGCCGAGCCGGGCTGACGACGCGCACCATTGGCTTGGTGCGGAGAGCAGGAACAGGCCGGACCGGCTGGCGAGCGCACCACAGGCTCGATGCGAGGGACAGGAACAAGCCGGACCGTACTGGGGACACACACCACTGGCCCTACGCGGGGATCAGGAACGGGCCGGACCGGACTGGTAACACACCCCAGTACCTCTCGCCGTGCCTCTACACTTTCCTTCCCCTTTAATACCAGTGGCCCCCGTAACCTGGCGGCCTCCTCTGTCAACCCGCTGGACCGCTCTATCGCGGCCTCCTGCTGCCCCGTCGTCCACGGCGTGAGCCCCCCCCAAAAAAATTTCTGGCCGGCTCTCCTCTTGGACCAGGCCTCCATGTCTCTAGCCAGACACTCACTCCACTGCTTCAAAGTCCAACCTCTCTGCTCTTCACTTGGCTTGGCCCAGTCGAGACTCTTACTCCACTGCTCCAAAGTCCATCCTCTCTCCTCTTCACGCTGCTTGGTCCAGGTATGGTGGGATCTTCTGTCACGATCGTCGGGTACAGAGGACCAAGGCGCAGCGTGGACGGTGAACATATTTTATTAATTTGAATGATAACACGAACAAAAACAACAAACGATAACGTGACGTCCAAAGGTGCAAAACACAAACCTATACAGGAACAAGATCCCACAACCACTGTGGGAAAACAGCCTGTCTAAATATGGTTCCCAATCAGAGACAACCAGCAACAGCTGACACTCGTTGCCTCTGATTGAGAACCACTCTGGCCAACATAGAAATACAACAACTAGAATACACAAAGGAAACTCACACCCTGGCTCAACATACAAGTGTCCCCAGAGCCAGGGCGTGACAATATCCCAGTCCGCGTGATCAAAACAATCTTGAAGCGTGGATTCCGATTGGTCAGACCAGTGTTGAATAGTCCTTAGCACGGGTATTTCCTGTTTGAGTTTCTGCCTATAGAAAGGGAGGAGCAAAATGGAGTCGTGGTCAGATTTGCCGAAAGGAGGATGGGGAGGGCCTTATAACCATCCCAGAAGTTCAAATAGCAATGGTCGAGGATTTTGGCAGCACGAGTACAACAGTCGATATGTTGATAGAACTTTGGCAGCCTAGTCCTAAAATTTGCTTTGTTAAAATCCCCGGCTACAATAAATGCAGCCTCAGGATATGTGGTTTCCAGTTTGCATAAAGTCCAGTGAAGTTCTTTGAGGGCCGTCGTGGTATCGGCTTGAGGGGGGATATACACGGCCGTGACTATAACCGAAGAAAATTATCTTGGGAGATAATACGGTCAGCATTTGATTGTGAGATATTCTAGATCGGGTGAACAAAAGGACTCGAGTTCCTGTATGTTACTACAATTACACCATGAGTCATTAATCATGAAACACATACCTCCGCCCTTCTGCTTCCCAGAGAGATATTTATTCCTGTCTGCGCGATGAACTGAGAACCCCTCTGGCTGGACCGATTTCGACAGAATATCCCAAGAGAGCCATGTTTCCGTGAAACAACGTATCTTACAGGCCTTGATGTCTCTCTGGAAAGAAATCCTTGCCCGGAGTTCGTCGATCTTGTTAACCAAAGACTGAACATTAGCGAGTAGTATACTTGGAAGCGGTGGGTGGTGTGCGTGCCTCCTAAGTCGAACCAGCAGGCCGCTCCGAGTGCCTCTCCTCTGCCGGCGATGTTTTGGGTCAGCCGCTGGAATCAGTTCAGTTGCCCTGGGGAGAGCAAACAAAGGATTTGCTTCGGGAAAGTCGTATTCCTGTTCGTAATGCTGGTGAGTTACCGCCGCTCTGATATCCAATAGTTTTCCTGGCTGTATGCAATGATACAAAACACTTTCTGAGCTAATAATGTAAAGAATAATAGATAAAAAAACAAAATACTGCAAAGTTTCCTAAGAGCTAGTCGCGAGGCCGCCATCTTCGTCGGCGCCATACTGTGAGACGCCTAAGACAGCGCTACAGGGAGACAGGACGGACAGCTGATCGTCCTCGCAGTGGCAGACCACGTGTAACAACACCTGCACAGGATCGGTACATCCAAACATCACACCTGCGGGACAGGTACAGGATGTTAACAACAACTGTCCGAGTTACACCAGGAACGCACAATCCCTCCATCAGTGCTCAGACTGTCCGCAATAGGCTGAGAGAGGCTGGACTGAGGGCTTGTAGGCCTGTTGTAACTGACGAGTCGCGGTTTTGTCTCACCAGGAGTGATGGTCGGATTCGCGTTTATCGTACGCCGAGGCCTGTACTCTGGAGTGGGATCGATTTGGAGGTGGAGGGTCCGTCATGGTCTGGGGCGGTGTGTCATCTGGTGCAGTCCATGAGGAGATGCACTGCAGTACTTAATGCAGCTGGTGGCCACACCAGATACTGACTGTTCCTTTTGATTTTGACCCCCCATTGTTCAGGGACACATTATTCAATTTCTGTTAGTCACATGTCTGTGGAAGTTTTTCAGTTTATTATGTCTCAGTTGTTGAATCTTGTTATGTTCATACAAATATTTACACGTTAAGTTTGCTGAAAATAAACGCAGTTGATAGTGAGAGGATGTTTCTTTTTTTGCTGAGTTTATTTACCATACTGAGGTCATGTAGATGGAATAAAGTAATAATATTATTTTCTACTCTATTCTTGCTAACACACTGTTCATTCTAAACAAGTCCGCTCTGAGCTTGAAAGATACTGATCATAGGAGATTTGTATGTAATGTAATAAGCAGGATGACGGATCACCACCTCAAGCTGAACCCTGGCAAGACGGAGCTGCTCTTCCTCCCGGGGAAGGACTGCCCGTTCCATGATCTCGCCATCACGGTTGACAACTCCGTTGTGTCCTCCTCCCAGAGTGCGAAGAGCCTTGGCGTGACCCTGGACAACACCCTGTCGTTCTCCGCTAACATCAAGGCGGTTACCCGATCCTGCAGGTTCATGCTCTACAACATTCGGAGAGTACGACCCTGCCTTACACAGGAAGCGGCACAGGTCCTAATCCAGGCACTTGTCATCTCCCGTCTGGATTACTGCAACTCGCTGTTGGCTGGGCTCCCTGCCTGTGCCATTAAACCCCTACAACTCATCCAGAATGCCGCAGCCCGTCTGGTGTTCAACCTTCCCAAGTTCTCTCACGTCACCCCCTCCTCCGCACACTCCACTGGCTTCCAGTTGAAGCTCGCATCCGTTACAAGACCATGGTGCTTGCCTATGGAGCAGTGAGGGGAACGGCACCTCCGTACCTTCAGGCTCTGATCAGTCCCTACACCCAAACGAGGGCATTGCGTTCATCCACCTCTGGCCTGCTGGCTCCCTTCCTCTGCGGAAGCATAGTTCCCGCTCAGCCCAGTCAAAACTGTTCGCTGCTCTGGCACCCCAATGGTGGAACAAGCTCCCTCACGACGCCAGGACAGCGGAGTCACTCACCACCTTCCGTAGACATTTGAAACCCCACCTCTTTAAGGAATACCTGGGATAGGATAAAGTAATCCTTCTACCCCCCAAAAAAAAATTAATAAAAAAAAAATGGTAAAGTGGTTATCCCACTGGCTATAGGGTGAATGCACCAATTTGTAAGTCGCTCTGGATAAGAGCGTCTGCTAAATGACGTAAATGTGCCCTTGGGCAAGGCACTTAACCCTAATTGCTCCTGTAAGTCGCTCTGGATAAGAGCGTCTGCTAAATGACTTAAATGTAAATGTGAATGTACCGTATATCAAAGAACAGCGCGCATACATTTTTTATTTAACCACACCCTTTGAGCTATGACGCCGACCAATTAGATACGTTCTCTTCAGTGTAAACGGAAGTGAACATTGACCAACAACAATTTCGTACCTTAGTGTTTTTATTGTTGTTATTTAGACGTTTATCAACACCCTGGAACTCAGAACATGACTAATTTAACTGCATAGCATCACATACTTACACCCAGGTAGTATTTAATTCGCGTTGGAGACAGAACTTGGTTGATAGATAACCTCTAGGTAATGGTAGCTAGCTGCTAACAATGGCTAAATGTATGGTTTTTCACTCTCAAATAGCCTCCATTATGGAGGTGCTAGCGAATGCAGCCGTGGCAGAGATCTGTAAACTCGTAGACGACGACTATGCAGTGTTTCGTTTGGAAATAACTCAAAGCCAGAAAGATAACAGGGCATTGCAGAGGAAACTACAGCTACTGGAACTGAAGGTGGCACGGGAGCGCGCAGAGAGGACAACGCGAGAGCGAGTCCTCACTAGTCGTCCCAGCAGTTTCAAAATCCTCGATCGATACAGAGGAATGGCAAGAGGTGCATTTTGATTTTGCCGAGGCTGTGGGGCCTATCTTCACGTTCCCCTCTGTGCATGTGTTCAGATGTGCTACCCAGAATTGGTTCTTGGATAGTATGGAATACTTCCCCAGATTACTTAGCTACCTTGCACAATTATTTTATTTTACCTTTATTTGACCAGGCAGGTCAATTAAGAACAAATTATTCTTGCAGAAAGACACAATACCATATTCTTGATTTACTGAATTTCCTATTGTCATACTTAATTAAAATAATGTGATGCAAGGAACATAATCAATCCATCAATAAATAGTATATCAATATGTTATGAGAAGTGTTACCTTACATCCTTGCCAATTGTAGACAGTATCAATAGTGTACAATATAGCATTGAGCATTGACAGTAGCTAACTTAACCACCCCTTTTCCCCCAATCACTGTCTTAGGTGAAGGACATCTCACTGGAGGCCACAGGAGCTTTGTGAAGCCAGCAGGACACAATGTGTGGAGAGATGACCAACCAATCACTGTTGATGAGGGGAGTGGAACCTCAACCCAGCATGTTATTGTGATAGAGGTTAGTGAAATAATGTAACTTAAAAAATTACAAATGTGGCCCGTTTATTTAAGAAAGGCTACCCTCAGCTATTAATTTGCTTACATGTACATCTTCATTTATCTGTCATAGGGGAGCTTGTGAGACTTCCCTATGACATTGTTATCCAATTCTACTCATGTACCGATAATAACCTCCTCTCTTCTTGTGTCAGTCTGCAGATGCAGAGGCTGCAGGTCCTGGGGTCAAGCAGGAGAGGTCTGAAGGAAAAGAGGACCCACAGCACAGCAGAGACATCCAGACTGGAGGGTCTGGAGCACCTCCTGTGGCCACGGAGGACCCCACCCTCGCCCCAGCACTGCCCAGGGCCCAATGCAGCATCACGGAGGTCAGTGGAACGCTGAACCCCGTCCTCAAGTCAGAGACAGACACTGAGACTTTAACGGGGCTGGAGCGACTGGGCTGTCCTCCTGCTCCCCTCTCAGAGTATTTACTTTACGGTAACACGAGCCCGAGGACGGTTCTGTCCCATCAGAACTCAGGTGACACATTACAGAATGTCAATGATCCATCCTGTTCATATGCTACAGAGACAGAGATGATAGCTGGTGACATGCCTGTGGGCTTAGATACACAGACTAATCCAATGAGAGGGGAATGGAACCAGTACAGTAGTAGTGTATACTCTGAAGGGTGCCTAGATAAGAAAGGGGAGGTTCTGGTTATAGATGAGGTGACTGTGAAAGTGGAGGGTGACACTCCTCTGACATGGAATGCAGACGAGACTCATTTAGGAGAAGGGCACTCCCAGGGAAACAAGAGTAACTTCATAGACTACAGGGAAAGCTTAGAGCCAAATCCAAATATGGCAACCCACGCGCTCAGGGATCGTGACCCAGTGTCCATGTCTATGGCACCTTCCGATTCACACGACCGCATCCTTTTCGATCAGGTATTTATCTCAAACGACAGGGCTAGAGACCAGACTCGGGGAGGGGGGGCAACATCAGGCAGTAATAAAGAAAAACGGTTCTTCTGCATGTTCTGTAACAAAGGCTTCAACAGCCCTCAGAAGGTGGAGATCCACCAGAGGGTCCACACAGGGGGGAAACCCTACAGCTGTACTCAGTGTCACATGCGCTTTTCCCAGGCTTGGAACCTGAAGATCCACCAGAGGGTCCACACAGGGGAGAAACCCTTCAGCTGTAGCCAGTGTCTTGTGCGCTTCTCCCACTCATCCAGCCTAAAGAGGCACCAGAGGGTCCACACAGGGAAGAAACAATACAGCTGCTCCTAGTGTGGGAAGAGATTCTCCCACCAGAACCAGCTGAAGATGCAGCTGAAGCTTCACATGGGGGAAAGGCCGTTTGCCTGTACGCATTGCGGGAAGAGGTTCTCAGAGAGGAGCTACCTCAGGATACATAAGCAGAAAGAACATTCCACTCTATAACATAGAAAGTAACCATTCCACTCGATATCATCTGACGTTTAGATCAAACCTTGCATTAAAGACAAAGATACATTTTCATTTGCAATAACAAGAGTAACAGATTTCAGTGTTGAATATTCCTGGGTAGAATATCGCATCCAGACAGTGGCCATGTCCGAATACCCATACTAGCGTACTACATACTTAAACTGCATACTAATTTTGGTGTTGGATCTAGTAGAATTCACAAATATTTTCCCACTCACGTGATAAACAGATAAATAAACGCACTGTACCAAAATGAACAAATGGCGGGAGTCAATGTAATCAATGTAATCGCACATTAGATGGCGCATTCGTCGTACTATTTTCAACATTTCACATACTATAGAACTTTACTATTTAGTACGCAAGTATGGGTATTCGGACACGGCCATTGTGTGATATATAAGGCATATATAAGCCTGTTACATATTGTGTTTGTACTGTGTAGCTATATGATGTTTACAAATGCCTATTTCATTACTTCCATTCAACTACTTAATTTTTCCCCCAAGACACTCTTAATTAGAAAATCAATGCAGTTTATCAAGTTCATGCTGATTTTTTGTTGAGACATTACATTTGAGATTTTAGTCATTTAGCAGACGCGCTTATCCAGAGGGACTTACAATTGGTGCATTCATCGTAAGAAAACTGGGTGAGACAACCACATAACAAGTATATTTTCCCTCTAAAGTAGTTATCAGCAGCGGTCAGAAAATGGTTAGGGACTCTTCTGTCTTAGCTTCAGGGAAAGCTGGTCCACCATTGGGCTGCCAGGACAGAGAAGAGCTTCGACTAGCATGTGAACGCAGCGATCTCTGTTGGAAGCTTTAAAAAATCTTTGTCTAGATATTTCACATTCTTAGCAGGTGGAAAGATAGTTCAGGGCGTAGAGCCACATGGCAGATGAATCCATCCTGAAACCATAACACAGGATCACATTTTGAGAGATCTATTTAGATATTTTCTCTTTCTCCAACAGTGATTGTAAATGGAACAGCTATAGTATTTGTTATTGATAATTATCAAATTATGTACCCAAAGTTTTTTTGTTAATATGTAAAAGTGAGTTGAAAAAGTTTAAATTCAAACCCAAGCAAGTGCAAAGCTTTGTTAGATCCCTGTCATAAGCTTCCAAAACAGTGCCCTCTGCTGGACAGTACTTACAGACTTAGTCTAGATATTATTCTACACTGGAAAAAAATATAAACGCAACATGCAAGTGTTGTCCCGTGTAGCTCAGTTGGTAGAGCATGGCGCTTGCAACGCCAGGGTTGTGGTTTCGATTCCCACGGGGGACCAGTATGAAAAATGTATGCACTCACTAACTGTAAGTTGCTCTGGATAAGAGCGTCTGCTAAATGACTTAAATGTAAAAAAAAATGTATGCAACAATTTCAAAATGTTTACTGAGTTACAGTTCATATAAGGAAATCAGTCAATTGAAATGCATTCATTAGGCCATAATCTATGGATTTCACATGACTGGGCAGGGGTGCAGCCATGGGTGGGCCTGGAAGGAAATAGGCCCACCCACTTGGGAGCCAGGCCCACCCACTGGGGAGCCAGGCCCAGACAATCCGAATGAGGTTTTCCCCACAAAAGGGCTTTATTACAGACAGAAATACTCCTCATTTTCATCAACTGTAAGGGTGACTGGCATCAATTCAATTCTCTGGCAACCTCTCTGGTGGACATTCCTGCAGTCAGCATGCCAAGTGCATGCTCCCTCAAAACTTGAGACATCTGTGGCAATGTGTTGTGTGACAAAACTGCACATTCTAGAGAGAGGCCTTTTATTGTCCCCAGTACAAGATGCACCTGTGTAATGATCATTCTGTTTAATCAGCTTCTTGATATGCCACACCTGTCAGATGGATGGATTATCTTGGAAAAGGAGAAATGTAAACAAATTTGTGCACAAAATGTTAGAGAAATTAGCCTTTTGTGCATATGGAAAATTACTGGGATCTTTTATTTCAACTCATGAAACATGGGATTAACACTTTACATGTTGCGTTTATATTTTTGTTCAGTATACATTTTTCGCCTATTTTTGTGTAGCCTATGATCATCTTTTGTCTTCAGCAACCTAAATAATACCAAGGATGCACAGTTGTATTTTATTTTTTTAACTGGCGGCAAAAAGGATAGGTAGGATGTGGGATGCAAATCCCCAGTGTACCCTCATTCTAACTAAATGTAGTTGACCAATTCTCACACCAATCCATTGAGCCATTATGTATTCACCCCCTTTGCTATGAAGCCCCTAAATAAGATCTGGTGCAACCAATTACCTTCATAAGTCACATAATTAGTTAAATGTTTTTTTACATTTTAGACATTTAGCTGACGCTCTTATCCAGAGCGACTTACAGTTACAGTTAGTGAGTGCATACATTTTTCATACTGGCCCCCCGTGGGAAACGAACTCACAACCCTGGCATTGCAAGCGCCATGCTCTACCAACTGAGCTACACAGGACTGTGTGCAATCTAAGTGTCACATGATCTGTCACATGATCTCAGTATATATACACCTGTTCTGAAAGGCCCCAGAGTCTGCAACACAACTAAGCAAGGGGCACCACCAATCAAGCGGCACCATGAAGACCATGGAGCTCTCCAAACAGGTCAGGGACAAAGTTGTGGAGAAGTACAGATCAGGGTTGGGTTATAAAAAAAATCAGAAACTTTGAACATCCCACGGAGCACCATTAAATCCATTATTATAAAATGGAAAGAATATGGCACCACAACAAACCTGCCAAGAGAGGGCAGCCCACCAAAACTCACGGACCAGGCAAAGAGGGCATTAATCAGAGAGGCAACAAAGAGACCAAGATTACCCTGAAGGAGCTGCAAAAGCTCCACAGCTGAGATTATTTTTCACCGGCAGGGACTGGGAAACTGGGTAGGTCCCCTGTCCTTCTTGGGCCCACCAATGAGAAGGGTTGTTTACGCTTGAGTTCACACCCGGAGCCTCTAGCATTTGTCTCCTTCATCATACCTAATCGTGCTTCATATAGTCATGGGCCAAGAGTAGCACAATACATGCAGCTGAAGGGGTGGATCCACAGCCTGAATTGCATGCTCTAGGTCTAGGCACATCATACAGGTGGAATGGGCATCAGCTGAAGCCAAGACAAAATTGCATTTATCGCAGTAGGATGGCATGGATAATCCTGTGTAGACAGAAGCAGAAATACAGATATGTCTTATAGAACAGATAATCTGTATAACACCCCTTTAATACTATACCAGTTGTAAGTATAAAGTAGTTCTGTTCTCAGGACAATATGTGACTTTAGAAATAATATATTCTATGGATATATATATCCATAGAATATATTATTTCTAAAGTATTTCCAGGGGAACCAGTCTTTAGCTTTTGTCAGGTCCACACAAGTTTACAGACACAAGCTTACAACATGTCTCTGCATCATAAATTAGTGTCTTTCCCAGTCCAGTCTAGTGACCACTGTCCTCTTAACCAGCCTAACCAGACAGGTATACACATCACTGGGACATTGTTATTACAGTATCATGGTGGATGTGTCACTGTTAAGAAGAGCGCCTGAGTAAGCATTTCACCGCAACGTTTAGCCAACTCCCTTTCTAGAGTTCAACATGAGGGCCATTTTCTACAGGACATACCCAGACACACACACATCTGTATTGAGGTTAGAAAGACACAAACAGTTTACTGGGTTGGCACAGAAAGGTAACAGGACTAATGATTCGAATCACACGTGTGTGTGAGAAAGATAGAGAAGGACTAGCTAGTATGAGAGGGATGGAAAGAATGTATCTTGTGAATAACTTAGCCTTACTAAGGTTTTTTATTTATTTTATTTTATTTAACCTTTATTTAACTAGGCAAGTCAGTTAAGAACAAATTCTTATTTACAATGACGGCCTATACCGGCCAAACCCGGACGACACTGGGCCAATTGTGCACCGCCCAATTGGACTCCCAATCACGGCCGGTTGTGATACAGCCTGGAATCTAACCAGGGGGTCTGTAGTGACGCCTCAAGCACTGAGATGCAGTGCCTTAGACCGCTGCGCCACTCGGGAGCCCCAAGGTTACAGTACTTGAGTCACACGTGTGTGTATGCGTGCTTGATTAAAGAGGAGGAAGTCGCTAACAGCTGATGAGCTGCGGGTCATATTATCTGGAAGGTAACTATTAGTGATGTATTATTGTTATGTACTACTAGGCCTATATACTGTATATATAGTATACTACTTTCTCTAGGCATTGTGAAAAGATCTGCTGATTTGTGTAGAATCTGTTGATCTCCATCATGCAAAGAATAGCACCTCATTGTCGCCTACCTAGACCCAAACCTGCCTTCCAACTTAACGGCCACAAATGACTCCCTCACACATGATATGCCCCTCTATCAACTCCTCAGGGGGGATATGAGCTTTGTAAATGTAAACAGAAACATGCATGATGTACATTTCTAAATGAAAACATTTACATTGTCACAATGTATAGGCTACAGTTTATGGTTGAATCATTTTACATTTGATTAAAAGGCCAGTGAATGTTGAAATCCTGAACCAAGTTTCTGCAACATTAGGCTCTCTCTTTGAACAACTTCTACAACCAGCTGTGGAGCCAAGGGACATAGATTTCATCCACCGTCACCTTGAAAATACAATGAGTATCCTGGCAAGATGTGCTTCTGGTTTTCCTCAAGACATAATGGAGGACGTTTTTGAATGCCTCGGAGGAGCAATGCATTTGTTGGAACTCTGTGATCAAAAGCCTGTAAATGGGTTTATGCCTATTTAAGTGAAGACTGGATACAGCAGGAGACCATTTCTTGAAATTTCAAAAGAACAGCTTGAGTTCCTCTTGGAATTACATTTCCCAGTCCCAGCAATTGCCAGGTTGTTGTCTGTCAGTGTGCAGACAATCAGGAGGAGGATGACAGAATGTGTTCTGGAACTAGCGCCTAAGTCAGTTCTAGCTGGAGAGAGTTACGTGAGAACAACAAAGCAATATCATTGATTGTCTCTATGTCTATAACTACCACAGTCAAAGAAGTGTGCGCGTATGAGGGAGACAGAATTGTCTTCCTTTACTCTCCTCAACTAAATTGCTTAAGGATAGTGTTTTGTTCACATTTGTTCTACAGCATATCAGCTGTCCAATATTAACCTCTCATTTGAATAGGGTGCAACAATCGAGAGTGAGGGAAACACTGAGAGCAGTGGATCCAGTTGGATCAGCGTTATGCAGGCTTGGTATTGCTGTCGTTAAAAGAAAACCCTACTCAGTACCTGCCGCCTTGTTACTGTGGCACATCGATGGGTACCACAAGTTGGTACGGTAAGTACATTTAGCATATCTGATTTTCACTATTTGTATTTTGTCCTTGTTGTCCTTCTAAAGATTGTGAGATGTAATTTTTGTAGTGTCAATATTAAAGAACTGTTAGCACTATGTTTACCTCTCGGTGGGGGATTGTGATATACTGGGGTATTGGCGGCTACAGTCGGAAGACAATGTTCATGGAAGCCTCAAACAACAACAGACCCATGACTGTGCTTAAAAGTTTCCTCAGTGCTGTGCAGAGGCATGGCTTGCCCTCTCGAGTCCGAAGTGACAAGGGAGGTGAGAACACGGAAGTCGCCAGGTACATGTTGGAGCATCCTCTGGACCAGCCAACTGACTTTCTACAAATACTGGGACCCTACATACAGGAGTGAGGTTTGAGGTATTTTTTGTTTTTAGTGAATTTGAGAGAAGGAGCAACTCTTAATTTCTATATAAAGTCTCGGCAGGTAGCTTAGTGGGTAAGAGCGTTGTGCCAGTAACCGAAAGGTCGCTGGTTCTAATCCCCGAGCCGACTAGGTGAAAAATCTGTTGATGTGCCCTTGAGCAAGGCACTTAACCCTAATTGCTCCTGTAAGTCGCTCTGGATAAGTGCGTCTGCTAAATGACAAAAAAAAAAAAAAAAAAAAAAATTTTTGTCTGTGGCCTGATATCATTGGTTAATTCACAGATAAACAGAACATACAAAAAACATGAATGGATAGCATACGATCATAGATACAATTTGGCTACATAGGCCTACACATAGGCCTACAAACATTTACAATGAATAGCAAAATCACAATAATCACAAGAATGGCTTCAGATCAAAGTCTACGTTGAGACCGACGGGAGCAAGGGTCTTTAATTAAAGATCCAGGCAGCCTCTCGTTTGAACAATAAGTTGTCGAGGTCACCCCCTCTCCTATGGAGGGTGACATGTTCGATGCCGATATAACGTAGGGACAAAATTGAGTGGTTCGCTTTGGAAGCATGGGACTTGCCGCTGGTTTTGGAGGCACTGTGTGCAGCCCCAAATGAACCTCTGGAATCGGTGAACTAAAGATCCTCTCCTACAAAACCTCCCTGCTCATGGCTTTGGCCTCGGCTAAATGTGTTGGGGACCTCCGCGTTTTCCATACAATCTTCCTGTACTCAGTTTGCCCCAGGCGACTAAGGTGACGTTGCGTCCAAATGCGGCCTTCGCCCCGAAAGTCATGGCTATGTCCTACAGGTCCTTATCCTTCGAGCCATTTCCCTTTTCACCTCCTCCTTTTGCTTCTGAAGATCAACAGAGGTTACATGCCCTGTGTCCGGTGTGAGCTTTATGCTTGTAAATTGAAAGGACCCCGGAGATCCGGTTATGTGACCAGCTTTTTGTATGTGTTGCTAATCCAGCTCGCGGCAGGGCGCTCTCTAAGCAGCGTCTCTCCCACTGGATTGTGGAAGCTATCTCCCTGGCATATAGCGGCAAGGGTTACCTAGCGGTGTACACACCCACTTCACCAGGGGTCTGGCAGCGTCTCGGGCATAGTTTAAAGGGTTGACAATAGAAGATATTTGTGCTGCAGCGAGTTGGGCAACACCACACATTTGTTTTGGTTTTATCGCTTGGATGTCAAAGCTCCCAGTGTAGCCCACAATGTGCTTACGGCTGGGACAGGGGAAAGTCACTAGACAGTGCGCTGTGTGTGCAATACCCAGACTGCCGCATGTGGCAGGGTCAGGCCTAGGCGGTCTGCCATGGGCCGTTTCATTTAGTATCCGTTGGGGTCGCTTGGGGAGTGATTATATTTCCCCATAGTATGTTTTACTGAAGTTGAATGACTGAAAGGGAACGTAACGTTATGACTATAACTACTGTTCCCTGAAGGAGGGAAACGAGGTAAAACACCTGTTCGGACCCGCGCCGCCCATTCCTGAAGAGCGATATTAAATTGAAGGAATTAATCCTGTGGAAGGCGGGGCTTCCAGCAAGGCACAGATTTCATTGGCCTTGTCAGGCGTGATTGTAGACTTAGTCTCCATGACAACAGACTGGCTGAGACCTGGGCGAGGTGTAGAATTGGACTGCGGGGACTGGGAGATTTCTGTATGCGGCTGTAGAGAACAGACACAGACTCTGCTATCGATGCTCCATCTTGCTCCTATAGTTGTGATTCAGAGAGACTGATTGCGCCTCAGGTTAACCCCCTAACAGGTGCTGCCTTCAGCCTGCCTTCTATAGGATCTATCAACTGGAACATGGACCCTGCGACAACACAGACACTCCCTGGCCTTCATCCTCCTCACACTCTCCTAATGTTAAACCAGACCTCAGACAATGCCAGTGCCTTAACACTAGTAGTAACGCTATCAGTAGATCCAGTGGCAAAGAGAAGCGCTTCACGTGTTCGTTCTGTTGGAAAGCCTTCAGTTTCCACAAACAGGTGGTGATCCACTAGAGGATGCACATGGGGAGAAAGCAATCGGCTGCCACATTTGCCCGGACAGTTTCTCCCACTCGTCCAACCTGAAGAGGCACCAAAGGATTTCTTACACAGGGGAGAAATATTGCAGCTGCCCACAGTGTGAGAAGAGGTTCTCCCACCAGCACCAACTGAAGATGCACCTGAAGATCCATACAGGAGAGAGGCCATTTGCCTGTAAGCACTGCTGGCAGAGGTTCTCAGAGAGGAGCTATCTCAAGATACACCAGCAGAAAGTGCACACGGCCCATGTATAGTGTATAGTTCCAGTCAGTTTTACAGTGGGGAAAAAAAGTATTTAGTCAGCCACCAATTGTGCAAGTTCTCCCACTTAAAAATATGAGAGAGGCCTGTAATTTTCATCATAGGTACACGTCAACTATGACAGACAAATTGAGAAAAAAAATCCAGAAAATCACATTGTAGGATTTTTAATGAATTTATTTGCAAATTATGGTGGAAAATAATTATTTGGTCACCTACAAACAAGCAAGATTTCTGGCTCTCACAGACCTGTAACTTCTTCTTTAAGAGGCTCCTCTGTCCTCCACTCGTTACCTGTATTAATGGCACCTGTTTGAACTTGTTATCAGTATAAAAGACACCTGTCCACAGGGGCGGTGTGTTCAATAGGGCGATATGGGCGACGCACTGCCAAACGGGAAAAGGAAGGGATTTTTTTTCTAATCAATTATATCACGGCAACAGTAGTTATCAGTGTTGTAATCTAGACGTCTGATCTGCCACAGTGCCACTAAATGTCCAATCAGGCTAAAGTCGTGCTTCAAATGGCCCCCTTTTGGGGCGATTTCAGTCAGGTTGAAAATCGCCCAGAAGTCTGTCATAGACTCCCATGTAAAATCTATTTTTTTCAAATATCAGAGCTTTCAATACAATCTCTATGGGTTTCTGAGGGCTTGCACTTACGCGCTTTCGTCATACGTAACATATAACCATGAACGTAACTAAGAAAAGAGCGGGTAGCAGCGTCAATCAATTCACTACTTCTATCAAAATGGCTAGGCTTCAGTGCAACTCGATTGTGTCTTTGAAAGAAGTTCCTTTTGTCGGCGAACAAATGAAGATAAATTGGCAACGAAACAATTAGGACCTCCCAGACCAAATTTTATAATTCAACAGGTTTCTACTAAAGGGGGAAGTCCTACACCCGAGGATTTTCCCAAAAATTGGTACGAACGAAAAACCTGGCTAGCAGGCTGCGATGTAGCTAATGCAGTCTTCTGCTACCCCCTGCTTACTCTTTCACCCTGAAGGCGGCACGGCAGACAGCACCGCTTGGACAGCGACTGGTGTGTAACGGACATGCACCATCTTTCAGGAAAGATTAAGAAACATGAGCTGTCAAAGACCCACATGGATAGCTGTTTGAGATTGTCTGCTTTGGGGAGAGTGAACATTCCCACTCAACTGGATGAGGGATACAGGCTAGCTGTCCGCCGCCACAACGATGAGGTTAGTGTTGATAATCACAAGTTTACTGGAGAACTGAAACTGACAAGGCTGACAAGATAGGACCCTTTTGTCCATTGTTATTGGATAGGAACAGAACTTATAACCAGCTCCTGACCTAAATAGATCTTAGCACAACATTTTACTCAACATATCATATTCCATATTCACTATAACAAATATATTTACTACGACATTAGCAAGAACCGCCACATCCTCAGCCGGCTAATCCAGTGTGTGAAGTTTTGCGGAGTGTTTGAGTTAGCTTTGCGAGGCAAAGATGAAACTGAGGGCTCCACCAACCCTGGTAAGCCAACACTTTTGAGATCAGTCAATAAATGCTTCTGGTATTGACTTATATGCTGCCCCTGTCTTCATGTTGTTGCTGGACATATCTTTTTTTAAATGTGTGTAGGTCACCTAAATCATCAGAAAAATTGCCCCCCCTGAGAATTTTTTCAGGAGCCGCCACTGCCTGTCCACAACCTCAAACAGTCACACTCCAAACTCCACTATGGCCAAGACCAAAGAGCTGTCAAAGGACACCAGAAACAAAATTGTAGACCTGCACCAGGCTGGGAAGACTGAATCTGCAATAGGTAAGCAGCTTGGTTTGAAGAAATCAACTGTGGGAGCAATTATTAGGAAATGGAAGACATACAAGACCACTGATAATCTCCCTCGATCTGGGGCTCCACGCAAGATCTCACCCTGTGGGGTCAAAATAATCACAAGAACGGTGAGCAAAAATCCCAGAACCACACGGGGGACCTAGTGAATGACCTGCAGAGAGCTGGGACCAAAGTAACAAAGCCTACCATCAGTAACACACTACGCCGCCAGGGACTCAAATCCTGCAGTGCCAGACGTGTCCCCAGCTTAAGCCAGTACATGTCCAGGCCCGTCTGAAGTTTGCTAGAGTGCATTTGGATGATCCAGAAGAGGATTGGGAGAATGTCATATGGTCAGATGAAACCAAAATAGAACTTTTTGGTAAAAACTCAACTCGTCGTGTTTGGAGGAC
This sequence comes from Coregonus clupeaformis, assembly GCF_020615455.1. Classification (NCBI taxonomy): domain Eukaryota; kingdom Metazoa; phylum Chordata; class Actinopteri; order Salmoniformes; family Salmonidae; genus Coregonus; species Coregonus clupeaformis. The sequence continues at coordinate 17,584 of NW_025536430.1, forward strand.
AAAGAATGCTGAGTTGCATCCAAAGAACACCATACCTACTGTGAAGCATGGGGGTGGAAACATCATGCTTTGGGGCTGTTTTTCTGCAAAGGGACCAGGACGACTGATCCGTGTAAAGGGAAAGAATGAATGGGGCCATGTATCGTGAGATTTTGAGTGAAAACCTCCTTCCATCAGCAAGGGCATTGAAGATGAAACGTGGCTGGGTCTTTCAGCATGACAATGATCCCAAACACACCGCCCGGGCAACGAAGGAGTGGCTTCGTAAGAAGCATTTCAAGGTCCTGGAGTGGCCTAGCCAGTCTCCAGATCTCAACCCCATAGAAAATCTTTGGAGGGAGTTGAAAGTCTGTGTTGCCCAGCGACAGCCCCAAAACATCACTGCTCTAGAGGAGATCTGCATAGAGGAATGGGCCAAAATACCAGCAACAGTGTGAAAACCTTGTGAAGACTTACAGAAAACGTTTGACCTGTGTCATTGCCAACAAAGGGTATATAACAAAGTATTGAGAAACTTTTGTTATTGACCAAATACTTATTTTCCACCATAATTTCCAATGTGATTTTCTGGATTTTTTTCCCTCATTTTGTCTGTTATAGTTGACGTGTACCTATGATGAAAATTACAGGCCTCTTTCATCTTTTTAAGTGGGAGAACTTGCACAATTGGTGGCTGACTAAATACTTTTTTCCCCCACTGTAGATAGAACGCCCGCCTGTGGGGAAAACAACCTAGGTTCAAACTCAATTTTCTTGTTGTCTGCTTGTTTTAGTGAATTACAAAACTACATTCAAGAAAAGTACAACATGTCTAAAGATTACTTTTCAACATTTCCTCCTCCAGAGCGTTCTCACTACTTAGAAACATGTAATATTGCAGGGCTTCCCTCATGCCCCTTTTCATAACGGTGATACCAGCCACGTGAGTGAGTGCTTGCTAGCTACCGACCGGAACATTAAACTAGCCAAGACCAACAACACAAACAAACAGCTACAAGTAGTGAGTGGATTTACAAATTGACTATACTAAACAAGTTAAATGTCTAACCTGTGATTACATGTTTTCCACACACATAGCTGGCTACGTGTAGCCTGCTTGGACACCGGGCCCCCACATTTCCCACACCAAATAGCCAGAAGCCATACAGGGCTCTTCTCGCAGGCTCTATTTCCCTATGTGGGAGTATTGCAATCCGTAGGTCAGGATTTTTGGCCAGTTAAACACAGCAACTTTTTGGCATTTTTTGTTATTTCTGTATAACAACAAAATCGACGACGAAATCGTCTCTTTCACAATGGGGGTGAATGGGAAAGAATGTTTGTTTTCCCCAATTTGTGGGCACGGTCTAGGGGAATTGCTTATTATTACGTGAATATCGACTCAGACTATACTGATATGTAATGTAGGACTAGTTTGTTTGTAGTTAATTCTGTTGGTTATGGATGTAGTAGAGAACTGGATGAGGAGAACTGAGGAAAGAATGAGTATGATGAGGCAGAGTAGATGATATGGTGATGGTTGGTGTGATGGGGTTTTCATTGATGAAAAGTGACAACTTTGTCCTGTTGTTTGATGCTGGTGTTTTATAAGAAGGAAATGATAGTGCCTTAATTCATGTTTACTTGACATAATGTAGTGAAGCTGTGTAATGTAATGTTGAATAATTTCCAAAGTTTTCTAAAATTGATTTTATCAAAGCGAGGATACCAGATTTACAGAAAATGTAGTGTTACCATAGTGAGAAAGATTATTCTACTTTTTGTTTTTTTCGTATCGTTTTGTGCAATAAAAGTACTGTACTTCAAAGTTATGAGTGTATGACCATTTTATTGAAATTGAAATACAAAATGGACTCTGTGCTGACTGACTTAGTTATTTTTGTATCATTGCAGGGACTGAGCTTCCCTGATCTCAGTCAAACCAAAACATTATACTTAATTCTTGAATCAACACATTTGTATAATAAACTCCAATAGCTCCATATTGTTAGGTAATTGAACCACAGTGTTAGAGATGGGCTGGACTGTGGGCAACATGTTTCTGTGTACAGCAAAGAGTTTCTTATACAAACCTATATGCTTTTCTGTTCAATTTGTGTTTACAGTCTGCAGTCCATGAGGACCTGCTGATATCCAGTGTTGCTGGCGCGAAAGACTGGACCTCTGGGATCCTTGTCACAAACCCAGGCCCTGGATCAGAACCCTGGATCAGAAGCCTTCGCTCTTCCTTCCCAAGTCAAAACCAGGACCCAACCACGAGGGACAGAGACTGCACCACCACACAACAAGTAGACAGATCCTCAGTCCTGCTAGTCATCAGAGAGACCGAGGTTCCAGTCAGGGATCCAGTCTGCAGCCCAGACCCTTCTCTTCACAGTCTCAGTGCAGGGATGAAGCAGGGCCTGGGGCTGATAGAGATAGACCCTCCTGTTCCTATGATACTAGCACCACAGTATCCATGATGAACAGAGCAGGTCATCCTGGGCTTCAGACTTCACAGAAAGTGGTGGGAGACACACCTGATGGTAGTCTATCAGCAAGTGTGTCTTCTCCTTCAGGGTCTTGTGTTTAATGCCTGGTGACTGGGTTCATAGAAGGGCCTGGAACTAGGTCTAGCCTTCCTTAGCTACCTCATGGTTACCCCATGAATACAGACAGGGTCAGTATGGGCATTCACCACAAAAGGTACCTAGCATCTAACACTAGGGCTAAGAGGATAATTAACCACATACCCCTCATTAACCCTTTGTTAACTTGTCATTTGAAACAGGCTTGTGTAAATAACCGTTTTTATAGAGACAGTAAACTTAGGTTAGAACAAGGACAGTTTAATATTTACCTTACTGACGTGATGTAGATGGAATAAAGTCATTCTATTCTTTTCTACTATATTCTTGCTAACACACTTCTTTCTAATCAAGTCTGCTCTGAGCTTGAACGATAAGATACTGATCATGAATAGGAGCTTTGATGTGTCAGTACCGCATTTCAAAGAACAGCGCTCATAAATGTTTCATTTAACCACACCCTTTGAGCTATGACGCCTCCCAATTGGATCCTTTCTCTCCAGTGTTAACGGAAGTGAACAATAACAAGAACAATTTTGTATGTTAGTGTTTTTGTTGTTATTAAGACGTTTATTAACACCCAGGAACTCAACATATGACTAATTGATCAGCAAAGAATCACATATTTAATTACCGTTGGAGACGGGATTTGGTTGATAGGTGTTATCTAGGTAATGCAAGCTAGCTGCTAACAAAGGCTAAATTGATGTTTTTTCACACTCAAATAGCCTCTATTATGGAGGTGCTAGCGAATGCAGCCGTGGCAGAGATCTGTAAACTCGTAGACGACGACTATGCAGTGTTTCGTTTGGAAATAACTCAAAGCCAGAAAGAAAACAGGGCATTGCGAAGCAAACTACAGCTACTGGAACTTAAGGTGGCACGGGAACGCGGAGAAAGGACAGCGCAAGAGCGCGTCCTTGCTAGTAGTCCTTGTAGTGTCAAGATCCTCGACCAGTACAGAGGAATGGCAAGAGGTACATTTTGATTTTGCAGAAGGCAGAGGCTCTGGGGCCTGTCGCCCCGTTCCCCTCAGCGCATGTGTTCAGATGTGTTACCCAGAATTGGGTCTTGGTCAGTGTTTGGATAGTATGCAATACTTCCCTGATCTTGTAAAACATTTTAATTTTACCAGGCAGGTCAATTAAGAACAAATTCTTGCACAAAAACACAATACCATATTCTAATTGTCATGCTCAATTAAAATAATGTGATGCAAGGAACATGATCAATCAATCAATCAATAAATAGTATATCAAGATGTTATGAGAAGTGTTACCTTACATCCTTGTCAATTCTAGACAGTGTCAAAAGTGTACAATATTGCGTTGAGCATTGACAGTAGCTAACTTAACCACCCCTTTTCCCCCAATCACTATCTTAGGTGAAGGATATCTCACTGGAGGCCACAGGAGCTTTGTGAAGCCAGCGGGGGACAACGCGTGGAGAGATGACCAACCCATAGCTATAGATGAGGGGAGTGGAACCTCAACCCAGCATGTTATCGTGATAGAGGTTAGTGTCATAGTTTAACATAAAAAATGACAGTACATAAAATGTGGCCAGTTTATTTCAGAAAGGCTCCCCTCAGCTATTCACTTGCTTACATGTACATCCTCATTTATCTGCCATAGGGGAGCTTGTGAGACTTCCCTATGACATTGTTATCCAATTCTACTCATGTACCAGTAATAACCTCCTCTCTTCTTGTGTCAGTCTGCAGATGCAGAGGCTGCAAGTCCTGGGGTCAAGCTGGAGAGGTCTGAAGGAGAGGAGGACCCACGGCACAGCAGAGACATCCAGACTGGAGTGGCTGGAGCGCCCCCCGTATCAACAGAGGACCCCACCATTGCACCAGCGCCGCCCAGGACCCAAAGCAGCATTACGGAGGTCAGTGGAATGCTGAACGACGTCCTCAAGTCAGAGACAGACAATAAGACTTTAACGGTGCTGGAGCGACAGAGCTGTCCTCCTGCTCGCCACTCAGAGTATTCACTTTATGGGAGACCGAGGACGGTTCTGTCCCATCAGGACTCAAGTGACACATTACAGAATGGCAATGATCCGTCCTATTCATACGCTACAGAGACAGAGATGATACCTGGTGACATGCCTGTGGGCTTAGATACACAGACTAATCGAATGAAAGCGGACTGGAACCAGTACAGTAGTAGTGTATACTCTGAAGGGTGCCTAGATAAGAAAGGGGAGGGTCTGGTTATAGATGAGGTGAAAGTGGAATGCGACGCTCCTCTGACATGGAATGTAGATGAGACTCACTTAGGAAAAGGACACTCGCAGGGCAGCACTAGTGACTTCATAGACTACAGGGAAAGCTTAGAGACAAATCTAAATGTCGCAACCCACTCCCCTTTACACGCGCTCAGGGATCGCGACCCAGAGTCCACGTTGATGGCACCTTCCAATTCACACGGCTGCGTCCTTTTTGATCAGGTATTGAATTCAAAGGACCAAAGGGCCAAGACTCGGGGAGGGGGAGCAACATCAGGCAATAGTAAAGAGAAACAGTTCCTCTGCATGTTCTGTAACAAAGGCTTCAGCTGCCCCCAGAAGGTGGAGATCCACCAGAGGGTCCACACAAGGGAGAAATTATTCAGCTGTACCCAGTGTCACATGCGCTTCACCCAGGCTGGCACCCTGAAGAGACACCAGAGGGTCCACACAGGGGAGAAACCCTTCAGGTGTACCCAGTGTCACATGCGCTTCACACAGTCTGGCAACCTGAAGATCCACCAGAGGGTCCACATAGGGATGAAACCCTTCAGCTGTACCCAGTGTCACATGTGCTTCTCCCAGGCTTGGAACCTGAAGAGCCACCAGAGGGTCCATACAGGGGAGAAACCCTTCAGCTGTACCCAGTGTCACATGCGCTTCTCCCACACGTCCAGCTTGAAGAGGCACCAGAGGGTCCACACAGGGAAGAAACGATACAGCTGCCCCTAGTTTGGGTGGGGGGTGGGGTTGGTTGCAGGGACTCTTCTGTTTTTACATCAGTGGGAAGCTGGTTCCATCATTGGGGTGCCAGGACAGAGAAGAGCTTTGACTGGGCTGAGCGGGAGCTGATCCCACATCGGGGTGGGACGGCCAAGAGACCAGAGATGGTAGAACAGAATGCTCGGGTTGGGGTGTAGGGTTTGAGCATAGGCTGAAGGTAGGGTGGGGCAGTTCCCCTTTCTGCTCTGTAGGCAAGCACCATGGTCTTTGAGTGGATGCGAGCTTTGACTGGAAGCCAGTGGAGTGTGCCGAGGAGCGGTTGAACACTTTGGGAAGGTTGAACACCAGGCGGGCTGTGGCATTCTGGATAAGTTGCAGGGGTTTGATGGCACAAGCAGGGAGCCCAGCCAACAGAGAGCTGCTGTAGTCTAGACAGGACATGACAAGAGCCTGGATTAGGACCTGCGCCGCTTCCTGTGTGAGGAAGGATTGTACTCTACTGTTGTAGAACATGAACCTGCAGAAGCTAGTCACTGCTTTGATGTTTGCAGAGGATTACAGGGTGTTGTCCAAGGTCACGCCAAGGTTCTTTGCACTCTGGGAGGGGGACACCGTGGAGATGTCAATCGTGATGGAGAGGTCTTGGAGCGGGCAGGCCTTCCCCGGAAGGAAGAGCAATTATGTCTTGTCGAGGTTGAGCTTGAGGTGGTGGGCCGACATCCAAGCTGAGATGTCTGCTAGGCACACATAGATGTGTGGTTGTCATATGGTATATTTAACACTTGTTAATGTTTAATAAACACAAAATGGGACTTTTCATTCTAAGACTTTCATTGAGACTCTCTTTAGTATATATCACTTCTGATATCACCCTATTCTGGATACACCCGACAGCACTTTATAACCAATATACACATACTAAATATACATACACATACCCACACACTAACAAACACTTACTGTACAGGTTTGTCTGATGATGACTTTTGACTTATCATAACAAGAGCATGTCCACCATAATGGGTTTAGCATCAATGAAGTCATTATTTAACGACGTTATAGGACTCAAATGTGAGGATGGGTTAACACTCCATGTTGAAAGTGTGTTTATTATCTGTGTGTGCGGGTGTGTATGTACCTTAGGGAGTGTATGTCTGTGTAATCTATATCACCTGCCTCTTCCAGGAGGGTCTAGAAGTGCTGCTTGTGAAGGAAGAGGGGTCTGGGGATCCCTGAGGGTAGTGATGGGATGAATGATACAAGAGCTCCGATGCCGTTTTCAAAGCACTACTGATTCGACAACGTATCGCTGCTTGTATCAAAGTAACAATACCACGTGATGATGACGTTCAAAGCTTCGGACGTCACAGTACCATCTGACAGGTGTCGGAACTTGGAACTGACGGTGCCTTCAAGACAACTGGGAACTCTGAGAAAAAGAATAGGTCTAATCAGGACGTCAGTGATCTTCAGGTCGGAAAGTCGGTGCTGTAGAAAGAGGCCCAAGTTCTCGACTTGGATTTCCAGTCGGAGCATGTTTTGTTCCAGAGTACCCATTTATCTTGAATGCACTGAAGTCTGACGTTTTTTCCCAGTTTCGAGTTCCCGGTTGTTCTGAACAAGGCATGAGAGCGCCGACCTCTGCTGGAAGCTTTCAAAAATCTTTGCATTTTGTCTAGATAATTCAGTCTTATCAGATGGAAAGATAGTTCAGGACATAGAGCCACATGGCAGATGAATCTATCCTGAAACCATAACACAGTATCGAATCTTGAGAGCCTTTTTTATTTCTCAAAACATTGATTGTAAATGAAACACCTATCGTAGTTGTTATTGATAATGACCTAATTATGTATCCAAAGTTTGTTGTCAATATGTAAAATTGAGTTTAAAAAGTTTAATTCAAACCCAAGGCAAAGTTGGCAAGCAGTTACCAGGTGATAAATGACGTACAAAGCTTTGTTTGATCCCTCAGTCAGTAGTTTCGAAAACAGCGACCTCTGCTGGACAGTACTTCGAATACCCATACCAACATACTGTATACTACATTTTTACATTTACATTACATTTTATACTACATACTTAATGAGTATATACTACATACTATATACTATTAGTTCATTTTAGTATACTGTAAACGAACGGTATCGTTTTAGTTGAGCATACTGGCGCATCGCTTGTCTACCGGAAGTTGATGCTGTTGCAATGCAGCCTCTTGCTAAATTGTTAGCATAACAAATGACTAGCTAGACACCAATCCCATTTGACTTGTATCCTTAGTATTTTGGCAAATTTAGTACGACATCCGGGATCTTTTGGCATACTAACTATATCCATACTATGACCAATAAGCATACTACATACTCAATTTAAGTCACAAATAGTATGGTTAGTGCAGTTAGTATGAGTATTCAAACCCAGCTGTCTAGACATTATTCTACTTTTGTCACCTGACAGGTGGCTCAGCCTGTAGAGCAGTGCAAGTCTCATCTTCTGAAGGCACAGGATTTAATTCCCCTATTAAAATTATTTTTTTTGTAAATAGTTTTATTTCAAACACTGGCTACATTGTATTTCTAACTTTTAAATTCTGAGTTTAGATAAGCATAGGCTGTTCCGTTTTTTATTTAACATCCTAAATCAACAGAGCCACCATCTTTTCTAAAGTTGCAATTAAAAAAAAAAGTTTTACACATTTTTGTTAATTGTATTTTTAATTGTTTTATTATTATTATTATTATATATTTTTTATGATTATTAACAACAAATTAATACAAAAAGTACATGGGGGAACACAAGTATATATAAAAAAATATATACAAAAGGACAATTGGGCTAGGGGGTACAATATCACATTACACAAGGACCTTAAGAGACTAAAATATAGTTAAATTAATTTTTGTAAGGTAAGAAAATGTGTTTTGTTTGTAAATTTACATTTTCGAATATGACATTTGGCCAAAAGAACAATGAAATGAATTACATAAAATTGTTTCAACTTATTTCTATCGTAGGTAAAGAACCCAAGCAGTACATCTCTCCATAATGGCGTAAAATCTTCATAAATGTGTTCAATTATAAATCTACTGATGTCTTGCCACAGATTCCTTACATGAATACAATGCCAAAAAAAGATGCAACACCGTTTCTGGGTGGTCATTACAAAAGGTACAATTTGAATTTATGTTTTTCTTAAACTTCTTCATATAGTGGTTGGCAGGATAAAATGTATGAATAATTTAAAAAGAAACTTCCTTAATGTTGTTAATAAATAGGGTGTGTGTGTGTGTGTAAGTGAGGACTTGGTGTATTATTTAGGTTAGTTTCTACTTTATGTGTTCGCTCCCGTGTGCTGGTAAGGCCACAGATGACAGACAGGTAGGATTCCAGTTGAGGTGGTTTAATAACGCTGAATATGCACAGGGACAGATCAGCACCGGGTTTAAACACTGTTTCCCATGCTTGTTCAATGAACCATAAACAATTAATGAACATGCACCTGTGGAACTGTCGTTAAGACACTAACAGCTTACAGACGGTAGGCAATTAAGGTCACAGTTATGAAAACTTAGGACACTAAAGAGGCCTTTCTACTGACTCTGAAAAACACCAAAAGAAAGATGCCCAGGGTCCCTGCTCATCTGTGTGAACGTGCCTTAGGCATGCTACAAGGAGGCATGAGGACTGCAGATGTGGCCAGGGCAATAAATTGCAATGTCCGTACTGTGAGACGCCTAAGACAGCGCTACAGGGAGACAGGATGGATAGCTGATCGTCCTCGCAGTGGCATACCACGTGTAACAACACCTGCACAGGATCGGTACATCTGAACATCACACCTGCGGGACAGGTACAGGATGGCAACAATAACTGCCCGAGTTACACCAGGAACGCACAATCCCTCCCTCAGTGCTCAGACTGTCCGCAATAGGCTGAGAGAGGCTGGACTGAGGGCTTGTAGGCCTGTTGTAAGGCAGGTCCTCACCAGACATCACCGGCAACAACGTCGCCTATGGGCACAAACCCACTGTCGCTGGACCAGACAGGACTGGCAAAAAGTGCTCTTCACTGACAAGTCTCGGTTTTGTCTCACCAGGCGTGATGGTCGGATTCGCGTTTATTGTCGAAGGAATGAGCGTTACACCGAGGCCTGTACTCTGGAGCGGGATCGATTTGGAGGTGGAGGGTCCGTCATGGTCTGGGGCGTTGTGTCACAGCATCATTGGACTGAGCTTGTTGTCATTGCAGGCAATCTCAATGCTGTGCGTTACAGGGAAGATATCCTCCTTCCTCATGTGGTACCCTTCCTGCATGACAATGCCACCAGCCATACTGCTCGTTCTGTGCGTGATTTCCTGCAAGACAGGAATGTCAGTGTTCTGCCATGGCCAGCGAAGAGCCCGGATCTCAATCCCATTGAGCACGTCTGGGACCTGTTGGATCGGAGGGTGAGGGCTAGGGCCATTCCCCTCAGAAATGTCTAGGAACTTGCAGGTGCATTGGTGGAAGAGTGGGGTAACATCTCACAGCAACAACTGGCAAATCTGGTGCAGTCCATGAGGAGGAGATGCACTGCAGTACTTAATGCAGCTGGTGGGCACACCAGATACTGACTATTACTTTTGATTTTGACCTCCCCTTTGTTCAGGGACACATTATTCAATTTCTGTTTGTCACATGTCTGTGCAACTTGTTCAGTTTATGTCTCAGTTGTTGAATCTTATGTTCATACAAATATTTACACATGTTAAGTTTGCTGAAAATAAACACAGTTGACAGTGAGAGGACGTTTATTTTTTTGCTGAGTTTAATATCTGTGTGGAGAAAAATTATGCTTATAAATTAAGGACCTGTTGATGAAAAGCAGAGTGTCACTGGAACTTTGTCAATATTATAATTGCAAACCTACATGAAGTTAATGCCACCAAAAGTAGAGAAGACACGATGAGGAATAAAGTTCCACATAGAAGTGGGTCTTCTTAGGAATTGTTTTATCCACTTGATCTTATAAGTATTATTTAAGGTAGTAAAGTCCAGAAACTTCAGCCCACCATACTCATAAGTGTTCATTACAACAGTTATCCTAATGTAATGAGTATGGTTTCTCCACAGAAAGTTGAAAAGCATCTGGTCTATCTCTTTGCTTTTTTTACTGTCATATGTTAGCCTAGAGATACCCTTAGCCTTCGTTATTAGGACTTCCTTTTAAAGATGTCCCTCTGTAGCCATTGATTTAGCTTCTTCTGGGGTTTTTTAATAAGAGGGTTAAAATTTAGTAAGCCTATAGACTTCTGATCCTTAGTAATGTTTATGCCTAAATATGTAAGTTCGCCTTTCACTGGAATACCATAATATGAAGGTGTCACACAATCTTTGACAGCCATGAGTTCACATGTATTAATATTAAGACATAGAATCCTTTTCCAAAACATCTGGTCTATCACATTGATTGATATGGGAATCTGACTAGCGTCTTTCAGAAAAAGTGTAGTATCGTCAGCCAGCTGGCTTATAATAATTTATTTACCAGCTATGGAAATACCTTGTACAGGATTATTATTTAAAGAATTTGTAAGAAGTTGGGTGATTAATAAAAACAGATACGGTGAGAGAGAAAAATGAAGCAAAGTTGTCCTAACTCAAATCTAGGTGAGGTGCCATGTTTCAGTTTGATAGAGCTGTTACCATTCGTATAGAGTCTTAATAGCCTTACAGAAAAAGTCCCCAAAGCCACATTTCTCAAGGGAGTGGAAGAGGAACTGATGCTCTACTGTGTCAAATGCTTAATAAAAATCTGAAACTAATATGAAGCTATCCTCGGTTATTAGGTCTGAGTAGTCAAGTATGTCTAATACTAGTCTGATATTGTTAGAAATATGTCTGTTCCTCATAAAGACAGACAGTTTCATCAATGATTGCATTCAGGACTTCTTTAATTATTTTTTGCAAGTAGTAAGGCTAATATCTTATAGTCATTATTAAGAAGACAAATTGGACGGCAGTTATCGATGAGCAGCACTTATTTTTTAGGCTTAGGTATCAGTCTTATTAACCCCTGACTCATTGTAGGAGGGAGAACATTGTTTTTAATACTCTCTAAAAAAGACTTCAAGTAGGAAGGGAGCTACTTGTTCAGAAAATAACTTGTAAAATTCTGACGTAATTCCATCAATACCTGGGGATTTATTGTTCTTTAGATGTTTGATAGACTCGATAATCTCTTCAACTACAGTGAGGGAAAAAAGTATTTGATCCCCTGCTGATTTTGTACATTTGCCCACTGACAAAGAAATGATCAGTCTATAATTTTAATGGTAGGTTTATTTGAACAGTGAGAGACGGAATGACAACAAAAAAATCCAGAAAAACGCATGTCATAAATGTTATAAATTGATTTGTATTTTAATGAGGGAAATAAGTATTTGACCACCTCTCAATCAGAAAGATTTCTGGCTCCCAGGTGTCTTTTATACAGGTAACAAGATGAGATTAGGAGCACACTCTTAAAGGGAGTGCTCCTAATCTCAGCTTGTTACCTGTATAAAAGACACCTGTCCACAGAAGCAATCAATCAATCAGATTCCAAACTCTCCACCATGGCCAAGTCCAAAGAGCTCTCCAAGGATGTCAGGGACAAGATTGTAGACTTACACAAGGCTGGAATGGGCTACAAGACCATCGCGAAGCAGCTTGGTGAGAAGGTGACAACAGTTGGTGCGATTATTCGCAAATGGAAGAAACACAAAATAACTGTCAATCTCCCTCGGCCTGGGGCTCCATGCAAGATCTCACCTCGTGGAGTTGCAATGATCATGAGAACGGTGAGGAATCAGCCCAGAACTACACGGGAGGATCTTGTCAATGATCTCAAGGCAGCTGGGACCATAGTCACCAAGAAAACAATTGGTAACATACTACGCCGCGAAGGACTGAAATCCTGCAGCGCCCGCAAGGTCCCCCTGCTCAAGAAAGCACATATACAGGGCCGTCTGAAGTTTGCCAATGAACATCTGAATGATTCAGAGGAGAACTGGGTGAAAGTGTTGTGGTCAGATGAGACCAAATCGATCTCTTTGGCATCAACTCAACTCGCCGTGTTTGGAGGAGGAGGAATGCTGCCTATGACCCCAAGAACACCATCCCCACCGTCAAACATGGAGGTGGAAACATTATGTTTGGTGGTGTTTTTCTGCTAAGGGGACAGGACAACTTCACCGCATCAAAGGGACGATGGACGGGGCCATGTACCGTCAAATCTTGGGTGAGAACCTCCTTCCCTCAACCAGGGCATTGAAAATGGGTCGTGGATGGGTATTCCAGCATGACAATGACCCAAAACACATGGCCAAGGCAACAAAGGAGTGGCTCAAGAAGAAGCACATTAAGGTCCTGGAGTGGCCTAGACAGTCTCCAGACCTTAATCCCATAGAAGATCTGTGGAGGGAGCTGAAGGTTCGAGTTGCCAAATGTCAGCCTCGAAACCTTAATGACTTGGAGAAGATCTGCAAAGAGGAGTGGGACAAAATCCCTCCTGAGATGTGTGCAAACCTGGTGGCCAACTACAAGAAACATCTGACCTCTGTGATTGCCAACAAGGGTTTTGCCACCAAGTACTAAGTCATGTTTTGCAGAGGGGTCAAATACTTATTTCCCTAATTAAAATGCAAATCAATTTATAACATTTTTGACGTGGTTTTCTGGATTTTTTTGTTGTTATTCTGTCTCGCACTGTTCAAATAAACCTACCATTAAAATTATAGACTGATCATGTCTTTGTCAGTGGGCAAACGTACAAAATCAGCAGGGGATCGAATACCTTTTCCCTCACTGTATGTCCTCCGAGCTGCGATGCTCGGCGAAACGCAGATAATGGCTCTGAAGGAACGCGTTCTTCCTAGCAGCTTTCCAGACAGCATCCCTGTAGAATCTGGCAGTGAAGAGGATGATGATACCCCTTGGTCTTGAATCGTTTTTCTGTTTCTTCTTGCCGAGGCGATGCACAACGTCGACGGTATCACCAACTTTGTTCTTCTCTGCAGGCATTACTTCTTGGCAGATGCGGATAGCCTCGCTCGCACATCCTCATTCTCATTCTCCACCTCGGGCATGCCGTAGAGTCTCAGGATCCATCTTCTTGTGTTTTGCTCCAGATCAGTGAGACGTCTACGGTAGACATTGTTATTCTGTTCCACCTTTTCAACTTTAGCCACCCTCATTTTCACATCCTTGATTTCACCACATGCAAACTCCAGTCTTTTTCAAGCCTTTGATTACCATGGTGTTTGCGCCTACCATTTTCTCAATGGCGTCCAACCTGGAGTTGATGAGTAAGGAGTGGGTAGCCACGATGTCAGAGTCCATGTTGGGTTTTTTGGAGGGTGGAGGTAACGGAGTAACCGGTAAAGAGGGGAACTCGTCATCTTCAACAGCCTTCGAAAGCGTGAGATTATCCATAGGGCATGCGTAGTTATGGCAGTTGTGTGACGAGTACTGAGTATACGAAGAGGCAGGAATAAACAAGGTAAAGGTTTACTTAACAATGAGAAAGAGAATAACAAAGAGTGCGTAAACGACACAACGCTAACAATCACACACAACAACGAACGAACAGTCCAGGGCTACATAGTGTTGGTGATGAGGTGCAGGTGCGCTGGAGGTGATTAGGGTGCGCTGGGTTTCCATTCCTGTATTTGCCGAGGTGGCGCGCTCAGACCCGTGGCTCAGTAGCCCGGCGACTCAGAGCGCCGAAGGGGAGCAACGGGAGACGTGACAAGTTGTCTATAAACACGTTCCTCTCTTGTTGATTAGCAATAGAACGGCTAGCTTCTTCCTTTCTCTTTTTGTCACGACTTCGCATGGACATGCCAAAATAAATGATCCACTTATCATTCCAGTTGAAAGTTCTTATATCTTGAGCAAATAAAAACTATAATAGGAATGACTGGAAACAACTTTTTTTTTCTCACAATCTTTCTGAAGTTTCAAAGTAACATTACTACGTGATCAATGACGTCCAACGCTTCGTTTGGTCAGGTGCTTTTTCGAACCATGCGTTGCAAAATGCGCAATCTCACTGATTTCTGTCAATACAAAGTTGCTTTCATACACCGACCTCTACTGGACACCTTATTTATCTCTGATTTTTTTCATTTTCTAGTACGTCAATGCTAGTGCAGGTAGGGACAGGAATTTGGGATCCGACACTAGCATAGGCACAATATATAATCCTGGCTATGGTTTAAAATGTTGTTTCTGTGAAACTACACTATCTTCCCATAGGTTGTTCAAGTACCCGCTACCAACCTCTGAGGGGCTCACAACTTATTTTTATGGGTCCACAGTATTCAGCAAACTAGACCTGAGGCAGGGATACCTCCAGGTTCCCATGGCACATGAGAGTCGAGATCTCACTGCGTTCATAGCACACAGGGGGCTGTTCAGGTAAAATGCATGCTATTCGGACTCAGCTCTGCGCTCAGCTGTTTCCAGAAGATTATGACTCTTCTCCTGGCAGGCATCCCTGGAGTGTCAATCTATCTGGATGACATTGTGGTGCACGGTGCATCACAGACAGAGCACGATTCTCGCTTGCAGCAGGTGTTTCGTCAGCTCTTCGAGAACGGGGCCAGACTCAACACTGAAAAGTGTGTGTTTGGGGTGTCAGACGTTGAGTTTCTTGGATACAGGCTCTCCAGCCAGGGCATCACCCCCAACCTGTCCCATGTGGATGCCATTCTCACCTTGCCTGAGTCTCAGTCCGCAGCACAGCTGGCATAATTCCTCGCCATGGCAACATACTACTTACAGTTTCTTCCAAACTATGCTGAGACAACTGCTCCTCTTCGACGGCTTCTGAAAAAAGACGCACCATGGACATGGACTCAGGACTGTCGGGATGCTGTGCAGGAGCTCAAGGTGCAGCTCATATCGACACATCAGCACAAACAATTGTCACCTGTGATGCCTTGGCACTCGCCCTTGGAGCTGTTTTGTCTCAACTGAATGGAGGCGTGGAACGGCCAGTGGCTTTTGCCTCACGGGCCTTGTCTCCGACTGAACAAAAGTACTCTGTTTGAGAGCGGGAGTCCCTGGCTTGCATGTGGGCATGCGAGCACTGGCAATTGTACTTGTACAGCAGACCATTCAAACTCTGCACAGACCATCAAGCTCTCACAGCACTGCTGGCCACACAGGGCTCTGGACACAAGCCTCTACGGCTTTTCAGATGGGCAGACCATCTGAACCAGTATTATTTTGATCTTGAGTTCACCCCGGGATGACACAACGTTGTGGCTGACCTGCTGTCCAGGGCGATCTCACCTGCATCAATGGTGTGCATGACAACAGAGGGGGACGACGACAACTGGGTCCACATGCTACATGGCCCACTGAAAGCTACAGTCACAATGCAGGAACTCAGACAGGCATCACAGGATGATGAACTGCTCACAAGGCTTCGCACCTACATCAGAGAAGGATGGCCTGCTATGGTGGATGGAGACCTACTGCCATTCTACAGGGTGAGAGATGAGATCTCATGCTCGGAGGAAGTGTGCATCACCAGAGGACATCGCACACTGATTCCAGAGGGCATCGTTAAGGTGAAGCAACGATGCAGGGACACTGTCTGGTGGCAAAATATTGACAGAGACATTGAGACCCTTGTGAAGGACTGCACAGCATGCCTGATGAGTGGGAAATTGGGCAGACCCACTCCTCCACCCTTGACACCAGTGGAATGGCCAAAGGCTCCCTGGGACCACCTGGAGGTGGATATCTGTGGAGAGTTGCACGGGGCCCCAGCACATGCAAGATACCTACTGGTCATTCATGACTTGCATTCGAAATGTGCAGAAGCCGTGCCGTTGTTTGGATGACCATCTGTGAGGTGGTAGAGGACACTGGATAAGCTGTTCTGTCAGTGGGGGTTGCCCAGCACCATTACAACAGACAATGGCCCCCAGTTTGTCTTGAATGATCTGTCTGTGTACCTTGAAAAGCAATCCATCAAGCACATCCGGGCGGCTGTGTACCACCCTCAAGCAAACGGGGGGATGGAACGCTTGAACAGGACCCTGAAGGAAGGAATATGGGCCTACTTGGCTGAGGGACGACCCTTTGATGTGGCTCTGTGCCTTACACTACTTCACATAAAGGCTACCAAGCACTCCACAACTGGGGTGTCTCCTGCCTCCCTGATGATTGGCAGGGAACTGAAACTCCCTTTGGACTGCCTCTGCCCAAAACAAAAGAACAAGCCTGCTGCAGCAAGGCAAGCTTATGTTGGAGCGGCACAGCAACGGATGAAACAACGTTATGACACGTCTCACACAGTGAAACAACCAAGCCTGAAGGCCCAGGACTTGGTGCGGATCAGGACTGACAACCATCTGAACAAGTTCTCCTCATTTTGGTCCAAGCCCCTGAGAGTGGAATGACAGCTAGGGCCTGCAACATTCCAACTTCAGGATGGATCCCGCTGGCATGCAAATCGCCTCAGAAAGGTCCATTCGCCTGTGGGGGATCCTTTCCTGACCCGTCTGTCCACAACTCACCATGGGCAGGAGCAAGGTCAATGGGCTCACGCACCTCCAACCCTACACCAGGCTCAGTTCAGGGCCCTTCCACCAGTCAGGCCTCAAATGCTTGCAGTTCCCCTGCCACCAGCCGCACCTCTGAACACTGGGAGACCCCAACGGGTCATAGCTCCTCCCTTGTGGCTTAAATACTATGTGAACTAGAGGGGGGGATGTTGTGTTCAGTAATATGGTGTCGTGGCTCAGTTGAGAATTAAATACTGTTGCTTTAAGAATGTATCAGGCACGTTGTGCATGAACGGAGGAGTGAGGATTGGATGAGTGAGTTTGGTATGAGTTGTTAACATGTTGATCTGAAGTAAAGATGTTCAGTTTAATTGCACAACAAGCCTCTGTGCATTTGTAACAGGCTTGACTGTGGTTAATATTTCATAATATCTTGTAATGTTTCTGTGTGTACAGCAACGAGTTTCTTATATAAACCTTAGCCTGACGACTCACTAATAATTATTTCGATGCTCTGTCGTTCGCTACATACTTTAGTCTGAGACTGCCGTCAATGAATTTGTTTGTGGTGATGAGGAAAGTATTACAAAACAAAACTCCTTAGCGAGTGGATATAACCAGAGTATCAAAGCCAATGATACATTTTCAAACCATGGCTTTACCCAAGTGTGTTCTGGCTCTGGCCCAACCCATCAGTTTCTGGGCAAATCAGATGGAACCGAATGCGTTCGCATTGGTGAAGGGTTGGAAAGGTACTCAGAGGTACTCAGATCCAGACTCATTGCGGAGAAGAAACTAATGTCCTTGGGCGTGGCGTAGCGTTTGGCTGGAGCAAGGAGTCTGGGTAGCCGGACAAAACCTTTTATATGCTTTTCTGTACAATTTGTGTTTACATTCTGCAGTCCATGAGGACCTGCTGATATCCAAGTGTTGCTGACAGGAAAGACTGGA
The DNA here is from genome assembly GCF_020615455.1 of Coregonus clupeaformis. Lineage (NCBI taxonomy): Eukaryota > Metazoa > Chordata > Actinopteri > Salmoniformes > Salmonidae > Coregonus > Coregonus clupeaformis. The sequence continues at coordinate 35,600 of NW_025536430.1, forward strand.
CCTCTTAAGCGGCTGGTCACAAACCCTGACCCCGGATCAGGTCCCTGGATCAGGAGCCATCGCTATACCTTCCCGAACCGGGACCGAACCGTGAGGGACAGAGACTCCACCACCGTACAGAACACAACCAGCGGACAGGTGAACTGAACAACCTCAGTCAAAGGTTGAGGTGGAGAGAGTCAAAAGGTTTAAAGGTCATGAACAGTCAAAATCATTGTTTTTCATGAAATTGGATGATATTTGGATAAAACCAGATCAAAGTATGATGACCAAAGTGTGAAAAATGACTGTTGCTTCTACATTGATCAAGTTTGATCATAAAGTTACTGATCCCCTCCCCCATATCAAACACTTGGATTTAGAAGCGGGATTATTAAGGTGATAGGGTGTCATCATCACCCAAACTTTCATTTTAATACACCAATGGTAACATGATATTCACTTACCTAATTTAAATAAGTACCGCCTTGTAACCAACATTGGAGAAGGCTTCTTTGCAGAGGGGCGAGGTTTATATACCTAGATAGCACAGGAGGTTGGTGGCACCTTAATTGGGGAGAACGGGCTCGTGGTAATGACTGGAGCGGAATCAGTGGAATGGTATCAAATACAGCAAACACCTGGTTTGATGCCATTCCATTTGCGCCGTTCCAGACATTATTATGAGCCGTCCTCCCCTCAGCAGCCTCCACTGCTAGATAGCTACTCTGCTGGTGCCAAAATTTGACTGTAGGGTTTCAGCAAATATAATTAAAAGTTTACCCTATTCATCTATGGCAAAGATACTTATAAGTTTCCCCTTTCATCTGTGTCTGGTGTTAGCTAGTTACTGGCTAGCTAGGTCTTCAGCCAGCATGGAACAAAAGGGATTGGTTGTTCAAAACTCTAACGCAGTTGTCATGTCAACACATCTGTCAGTGCTGCTGTGAACCACATCACAAGAGACATGCCAAACAGGAGATGTGTAAAAAAAATGACATCATTGCTTTGTGTATCACCAAATTAGCTGGAGATGACTTTACTGCAACACTGCTCACTGCATCCAAGTTTCTTGACATAGGCGTTTCAAAGAACTGTCAGTAAGGCGAGCTCATTAATATAAGCTCCCTGCTCACTCAGCCTGTCTTTTCAAACCTCCTGGTAGTTAGCCATGAGAGAGAAATGACTTTGTCTAAAATTTGGAGCATTTCCATCCCCTAAAAATATTATGGGTGACATTTTTGTCACTCAAAAGGCTATTTTACATGGGAATCAGAATGGCTGTTCAGGACCTTTAAGTTCCTCAGCATGTACATCCTCACTGAGGACCCGAAATGGTCCCTCCACACCGACAGCGTGGTGTAGAAAGAGGCTGAAGAAATTCTGCTTGGCCCCTAAGACCCTCACAAATTCCACAGATGCACCAGCGAGAGCATTCTGTCGGGCTGTATCACCGCCTGGTATGGCAACTGCACCTTCTGCAACCACAGGGCTCTCCAGAGGGTGGTGCAGTCAGCCAAACACTTGCCTGGCTACCCAAATTCCTTGCTCCGGCCAAACGTTACGCCACGCCCACGGACGTTAGTTTCTTCTCCGCAATGAGTTTGGATCTGAGTACCTCCCCTACGATTTCTAGAATCTAAATACGTTCTAGACTGTCTGATTGGTCCCAGAAACTGAGGGATTGGGCCAGAGACAGAACACGTGGATAATGCGACATTTAGAAAATTCGTAATTGACTTTGATACTCTGATTGGTTGGAGATGATCCAACTGCTGATGACTTTGTATTGAACAACACCTCTCATTTTGACTTCACCACAAATGACTCGGTCTCGGACTGAAGTATGTAGCAAATGATAGAGCAAGGGAAGAATTCAGTTTGAGTCGTCAGGCAAGCCCAACACATCACTGGGAGCACACTGCCTGCCCTCCAGGACATCTACAGCATCCGGTGTCACAGGAAGGCCAAGATGAAGGACCTCAGCCACCCAAGCCACGAACTGTTCACCCCCCTACCATCTAGAAGGCGGAAACCGTATAGGTAAATCCAAGAGACTGAAAAACAGCTTCTATCTCCTTCGCCTGGTACCCTGCCCTGAACCTTAGACACTGTCATTAGCCGGCTACCATCCGGGACTCTTCCGTGCACCTTAGAGCAGGGGTCTACAACAGGTCTATCTCAAGCTACCAGTAGCTCGCAGCCGACCTATGAGTAGCTTGCCAAACAATTCTGAAAGTACATGCAATTTTCACGTGTTCCACCACAAACTGTCATAAACAAAACTCACAAGTATCAGACACTGCAAGCACCCAGCAACTAACTAATCAATGCCACATTGACATTATCCCACCCCTGGTGAAAGAAAAGCCAAACCTAACACAATATCTGCCAATTAATTTCCAGCAATATTGCCCGTCTGTCTGTCTGTGTGGTGCACAGGTTTGTCTATCACTCTGTATGTAGCCAGTTGGTGTGATAACTGTCTTGTGGGTTGACAGAAATACTTCCCCCAAAGCCTTCTCAATTAAATGTTAACTGCAAAGTAGGCTTACCTGGCAGAAGTATATAATGAGTAAGTATAGAACTTGTATCTATTATTTGTTATTTGCAAGTTTTGTCATGAAATGAGCAGCAGCAGTACAGAACCATCCCTAGACCTGCACATTAGATGGGACATTCCTCACTCACTAGATGCACAATTAAAGGGCCAGATACACTACTTCCTGACCAAAATAAAAATGGTCTTCTGATGTGATTTAAGCATTGACATGGACTCAGAACATCCAATTTTGTTGTTTCTCTATGAACAATTGTAATTTTGAGAGTGAAAAAAAATCTAAAACCAGGAAAAATACAACTGAGAAATACAAAATCTGGGAAAATATTAAAAAATCTTGGGGGAACAAATTGCAGATTTTATAGGGGCCCCCTTAGAGTTATTTATTAACTATTATTTTACCAGGTATATTGACAAAAAAAACTGTGCACTACTTTCTCTTGTACACTAAGGACCCGGGGAAGAGTTGCATGTTTCATGTTTTAAAAGTAGTTCTCATGTTAGAAAAGGTTGGAGACCTCTGACAAAATCAGCTTTCCCAAGGCAAAGAAGAGGAGTATGCTGTGAAGCCTGTGAAGACAGACCCAACATACTACAAGTCATAGTTATTAATCTCAAATTAATTGAGCATTTTAGCCACGCAAAAATTCCAAATATAAACATTGAAAAGTTTCACAAAAAAGTGCACGACCAAATACTGCATATTTCTAATTGAGTATTTCAAAAACACCAGAAAACACATTGTAGAATGGGTAGATCACTATATCAAGAAATTGATAGCATCATAACTAAATAAAAGTAAATTAAATTCACTACCCATTCAACAAACATTTCCCTTTTCAAAAACATTACAGGATACGTAGACAGGCTCCTGGATCTGCTCTTCAACGAGATCACCTTTGATCCAACGCCGTGTGTGGGGAAGCTGTGTGAGCTGTCCATCCCAGGACCCCTGCCTGCCCAGAGTGAGAGGCCTGACAAGGAGGAGGCCATGGCTGGATTTGTCTCCTGCTTCAATCTTGGGCGTGACTGAAGCCTGCTTGATTGAAGCAGGGTACATGGGTCCCCCACCTCTCCTGCTCCCCTCCCCTCCCCATCAATCTCTGTAGTTGGTTGCATTTCCTAAAGACTAAGTAATTCACTTTTACGTGATATCATATCACATTTTGTTACTTTGTATTGTTTTTTTCAAGCATTCGGATGGGAGATGAGTGTTACAAATTGTACGAATCAATGGGATCCTGCACACTGTTTTTTATGTCAAACGTCTCAACATTATTTCTCACCTTTATTTCTCATGAGTGTTCATGTTGATCAATATTTTGGCTATGCTGGCCTACTGTAAATGATCAAATAAATGTCTGATCAATACATACAATTCTGAACACATTGTCATTTATAATGCTAATGCAGGAGCACCAATAAATTGTCCAGTACACTTATTGTATGCTGTTTTCATGTACATTTCCTTATGTCTAAGCTTCTAAGGTGACTCAGGCTTTGCTAATTCTTGTGAAGAAGTGTATCAGTGATTTGTATTCTGTAATTAGTTACAAAACAATAGAAATGCAATTGTGTATTGCTGCTGTTTGTCTGATATCCAACAGTTCATGATCAGCTCTGTTGACCATGAGAGCATTTTGCGGAGAATATGGGTTGCAGGCGCATGCATACTTACAACATGTCTAAAGATTACTTTTCAACATTGCCTGCTTCCAAGCATTCTCAATACTTAGAAAAACGTAATATTGTAGGGCTTCCCTCATGCCCCTTTTCATGACAGCACTAAAGTTAGCCATGTGAGTGAGTGCTATCTAGCTACCTTGGTCGGTATTTTAAAATAATAATTTAACAGTACCAAATATTGTGTATATTTCTGTGGTAACTTGTAGAGATATAAGCGGTCAACTAAACATAAACATTTTGACAAACGTATATTAGGACGGATCTAGGCTAGAACACGGACAGTTGAATATTTACCTTACTGAGGTGATGTAGGTGGAATAAAGTCCTTCCATTCTATTATTTTCTATGCTATTCTTGCTAACACACTGATCTTTCTAAACAAGTCTGCTCTCAGCTTGAACGATACTGATCATAGGAGATTTGATGTGTAACGTCAAAACAGTACCGTAATTCAAAGAACAGCGCGCCAACATTTTTCATTTAACCACACCCAAACCAAAAACAATTGTGAATTGTTTTGCTCTCAAGGAAAGGGCGCCATTGAAAGGAGTGATTACTGGGGTAGCAGTAAATGTAAAAGTTGACCAACTGAAGGGTAAGATTCCCGGTGTTTGTGATGCTCGCCGTTTTTGGTGCGACGCAAACAGGGTGGTGAGATTGGGTAAACAGAAGAGTCATTGTCTGTTCTTTTGAGTTTTGAAGTTGAGTCTTTGCCTGACAAAGTGAAGTTAGGATATATAAGTTATCCTGTACCAGCTTATGTGCCGAATACATTACGATGTTACAGGTGTCAAACTTATGGGCATGTGGCAGCAGTGTGTAGGAGGGAGGTTCCAAGGTGTGAGAAGTGTGCAAAAGGGCATGATACAAAGGAATGTGTAGCATTGGGGAAAGTAGTGGTATGTGCTAATTGTAGGGGTGCCCATAGGGCTGGGGATCAGAACTGTCCCGTGCGAGAGAGGCAGGTTGAGGTTTCCAGGGTAAGAGTAGTGAAGAAGTTGTCATATGCTGAGGCAGTGAAGAAAGTAGAGGAAGATGGGTGAAGGGGGAGGAGTGGTGAGAGTAGTAGATATGTACCAGTACAGAGGGATAGGCCAACAAGTGATATATGTTTCAGTAAGATTGGATTTTTAGCATTTATAGCAATGGTTATTAATTGTACTGCAGTGATGGAACGTAAATCGAAGAAAATTGAGGTTGTGGTGGCAGCTGCAGATAGGTATTTGGGTGTGCGAGACTTGACATCAGAAGAGTATGAAAAATGTATGCACTCACTAACTGTAAGTCGCTCTGGATAAGAGCATCTGCTAAATGACTAAAAATGTAAAATGTAAGAATTACAGGGAGTGTTAAGTGGTGATGTCCCATCATTTCAGGTTGAGGGCATGAGGTAGCAATTCATATATTTAAATAGTGGAGTAGGGTGGTGTTAATTATTAACAACATTTTTGAATTTGTGAGTGTAGTGTTAGATGGTAGGGTATTTCTTTATTTTATTTTTCAAGCAAAACATAAGGGAGTTGTACTCCAGTCTAGTAGGAGTCGGTAATGAAACAAATTGGATGCCAACTGCCGTTAAACCTCATCAAAGAAGAAGAAGACGCAAACCAATAAGATCATTTCCCTTCAGTTTAAACGGAAGTGAACAGTGACTAAGAACAATTTCCGTTTTTATTGTTGTTATTTAGACGTTTATTAACACCACGGAACTCAAAATATGACATTCAAATGCACATCACATACTTTTCCCTGGTAGTGTTTAATTCGCGTTGGAGACAGGACTTGGTTGGTAGATGTTATCTAGGTAACGCTAGCTAGCTGCTAACAATGGCTAACTGTATGGTTTTTCACACTCAAATAGCCTCCATCATGGAGGTGCTAGCGAATGCAGCCGTGGCAGAGATATGTAAACTCGTAGACGACGACTATGCAGTGTTTCGTTTGGAAATAACACAAAGCCGGAAAGAAAACAGCTCATTGCGGAGGAAACTACAGCTACAGGAACTGAAGGTGGCACGGGAGCGCGCAGAAAGGACAATGCGAGAGCGCGTCCACGCCAGTCGGCCCAGTAGCGTCAAGATCCACGACCGAAACAGAGGAATGGGAAGAGGTACATTTTGCAGAAGACCGAGGCTGCGGGGCCTGTCGCCCCGTTCTCCTATGCGCATGTGTGACTTTAGATGTGTTAACCCAGCGTTTCCCGAACTCGGTGCACGTTTTGGTTTTTGCCCTAGCACTACACAGCTGATTCAAATAGTCAACCAATCATCAAGCTTTGATAATTTAAATCAGCTGTGTACTGTTATGGCAAAAACAAAGAAGGGCACCACTTAGGGTCCCGAGGACCGAGTCTTGGAAACGCTGTGTTAACCAGAATTGTTTTTGGTCCGTTTTTGGATAGTCTGTAAGAATTCCCCTGATTACTTCGCTATCTTGCATAAAGACAAAATATAATATTCTAACTAGATATTTGATTTACTACATGTCCTATTATTTACTCATTAAAAACAATGTGATACATGGAACATAATACATAGATGAATAATAGTATATCAAGAAGTTATGAGAAGTGTTACGTTACATTCATGCCAATTTTAGACAGTGTCAATAGTGTACACTATACCGTTGAGCATTGACAGTAGCTAACCTAACCACGTCTTTTCCCCCAATCACACTCTCGGGTGAAGGACATCTCATTGGAGGCCACAGGAGCTTTGTGAAGCCAGCAGGACACAATACATGGAGAGATGACCAACCAATCACTGTTGATGAGGGGAGTGGAACCTCAACCCAGCACGTTATCGTGATAGAGGTTAGTGTAATAGTATTACAACAAAATGACAGTACATCAAATGTGGCCAGTTTATTTCAGAAAGGCTCCCCTCAGCTATTCACTTGCTTACATGTACATTCTCACTCTCCCTAACCGGTGCACCCGCACATTGACTCTGTACAGGTACCCCCTGTATATAACCTCCCTACTGTTATTTTATTTTACTGCTGCTCTTTAATTATTTGCTTTTTATATATTTTTTTACATTGTTGGTTAAGGGCTTGTAAGTAAGCATTTCACTGTAATGTCTACACCTGTTGTATTCGGCACATGTGGCAAATAACATTTGATTTGATTTATCTGCCATAGGGGGAGCTTGTGAGACTTCCCTATGACATTGTTATCCAGTTCAACTCATGTGCCGGTAATAATAATCACCTTCTCTCTTCTTGTCAGTCTGCAGATGCAGAGGCTGCAGGTCCTGGGGTGAAGCTGGAGGGGTCTGAAGGAGAGGAGGACCCACTGCAAAGCGGAGACATCCAGACTGGAGCGGCGGGAGCACCCCATGTAGCCATGGAGGACTCCACCACCGCCCCAGCGCTGCCCAGGACCCAATGTAGCATCACGGAGGTCAGTGGAATGCCGAACGCGGTCCTCAAGTCAGAGACAGACACGGAGACTTTAACTGTAACACACAGGCTCTTACACACAGGATCTGACCACAGATCAGACCCAGAGAGACTGGAGCTGGGGCCACTGGGCTGTCCTCCTGCTCCCGGCTCAGACTACTTTCCGGTATTTCACCAGAGCCAGAGGACGGTTCATTCCCTTAGAGATGGTGCCACGTTAGACACTGTTGGTGATGATCTGTCTTGTTCTTACGCTACAGAGGTGGACCCTGGCAACATATCCTTTGGTTTAGAGACACAAACTGATCTGTCTAGAGGGGAATGGAACCAGTACAGTAGTAGTGTATACTCTGAAGGGTTCCTAGATAAGAAAAGGGAGGTTATAGTGGTAGATGAGGTGACTGTGAAAGTGGAGGAGCGTCGTGTGAAAGTGGAGGGCGACGCTCCTCCCACATGGAATGCAGATGAGACTCACTTAGGAGAAGGACACTCACAAGGCAGAGATTTCTTAGATTACAGCGAAAGCTTAGAGACAAATCCAAATGTTGCGACCCAGTCCCCTTTACACATTCTCAGGGATTGCAACCCAGTGTCCACGTCGATGGGGCCTTCCGATTCACACAATCAAGTATTGAACTCAAAGGACCAAAGGGCCAAGGCTCTGGGAGGGGGGAGCAGCATCAGGCAATCGTAAAGAGAAACTGTTCCTCTGCATGTTCTGTAACAAAGACTTCAGCTGCCTCCAGAAGGTGGAGATCCACCAGAGGGTCCACACAGGGGAGAAACCCTTCAGCTGTACCCAGTGTCACATGCGTTTCGCCCAGGCAGGCAACCTGAAGATCCACCAGAGGGTCCACACAGGGGTGAAACCCTTCAGCTGTACCCAGTGTCACATGCGTTTCGCCCAGGCTGGCAACCTGAAGATCCACCAGAGGGTCCACACAGGAGTTAAACCCTTCAGCTGTAGCCAGTGTCATATGCGCTTCTCCCACTCGTCCAGCCTGAATAGGCACCAGAGGGTCCACACAGGGGAAAAATCCTACAGCTGCCCCCAATGTGAGAAGATGTTCTCCCACCAGAACCAGCTGAAGATGCACCTGAAGGTCCACACAGGAGAAAGGCCTTTCGCCTGTACGGACTGCGGAAAGAGGTTCTCAGAGAGGAGATACCTCAGGATACACCAACTGAAAAACCATTCCACTCTATAATATAGAAAGTAACCATTCCACTCTGTAGCTTCTGACGTTTAGAGCAAACCCTGCATTAAAGTGAAAGATGAATTTTCATTATTGTCAGCAGAAAATATCCACAGATTTCAGTGTTGAATGTTCCTGGGTAGAATATTGCATCCAGATATTGTGTGACGCACACATATACATATACACACATATATCTCACAAAAGTGAGTACACCCCTCACATTTTTGTAAATATTTGAGTATATTTTTTCATGTGACAACACTGAAGAAATGACACTTTGCTACAATGTAAAGTAGTGAGTGTACAGCTTGTATAACAGTGTAAATTTGCTGTCCCCTCAAAATAACTCAACACACAGCTATTAATGTCTAAACCGCTGGCAGCAAAAGTGAGTACACCCCTAAGCCCTGCGGCCCAGTCTCCGAAGGGAGTGGATCATGCTCTGCTTCAGTATGTCACAGTACATGTTGGCATTTATGGTTCTGTACACTCACTACTTTACATTGTAGCAAAGTGTCATTTCTTCAGTGTTGTCACATGAAAAGATATACTCAAATATTTACAAAAATGTGAGGGGTGTACTCACTTTTGTGAGATACTATATATATATATATATGCCTACAAATTCTGTTACATATTGTGTTTGTACTGTCAAATCAAATCTAATTTTATTGGCCACATGCGCCGAATACAACAGGTGCAGACATTACAGTGAAATGCTTACTTACAGCCCTTAACCAACAGTGCATTTTATTTTTAACAAAAAAAGTAAAAAATAAAACAACAACAAAAAAAAGTGTTGAGAAAAAAAAGAGCAGAAGTAAAATGAAATAACAGTAGGGAGGCTATATATACAGGGGGGTACCGGTGCAGAGTCAATGTGCGGGGGCACCGGCTAGTTGAGGTAGTTGAAGTAATATGTACATGTGGGTAGAGTTAAAGTGACTATGCATTAATAATTAACAGAGTAGCAGCAGCGTAAAATGGGGTGGGGGGGCAGTGCAAATAGTCTGGGTAGCCATGATTAGCTGTTCAGGAGTCTTATGGCTTGGGGGTAGAAGCTGTTGAGAAGTATTTTGGACCTAGACTTGGCACTCCGGTACCGCTTGCTGTGCGGTAGCAGAGAGAACAGTCTATGACTAGGGTGGCTGGAGTCTTTGACAATTTTGAGGGCCTTCCTCTGACACCGCCTGGTATAGAGGTCCTGGATGGCAGGAAGTCATCTGTGTAGGCTATATGATGTTCACAAATGCCTATTTAATTACTTCCATTCAACTACTTATTTTTTTCCCCCCAAGACACTTTTCATGAGAAAATGAATGCAGTTTATCAAGTGAATGCAGATTTTTAGTTGAGACGTGTGTATGTGTGGTTTTCATATGGTGTATTTAACACTTGTTTATGTTTAATAAACACAAAATGGGACTTTTCATTCTAAGACTTTCATTGAGACTCTCTTTTAGTATACATCTGATCTCACCCTATTCTGCATACACCCGACAGCGCTTTATAATCAATACACACTTAAGGACTATAAATATACCTACACTTATCCACACACTAAGAAATACCTACTGTACACTTCAAAATAGTTTAGTCAGGTTTGTCTGATGATGACTTTTGACTTATCATAGCTGACTTTTTACCCACATCTCTTATGTCCACCATGATGGGTTTAACAACAATTAAGTAATTATGTAACTACAGTATAGGATTCATGTAGTGGGGATGGGTAAACACTCCATATTGAACGTGTTTATTATCTGTGTGTGTGTACGTACCTGAGGGAGTGTATGTCTGTGTAATCTGTATCACCTGTCTCTTACAGGAGGAGGAGGGTCCAGAGGTGCTGCTGGTGAAGGAGGAGGGGTGTGAGGAGGGTCTGGGGAACCCTGAGGGGACCATGGTCATGGAGGACAACCAGACTACACCTCCTCCTGAACCCACAGAGGAACCAGCTGAGCAGCACAGGACAACACACAGTCTCACTGAGGTGAGCCCACTGTGAACTACTGTCTGAATGTTATTAGGTCAGGGACCGTATCCACAAAGCCTCTCAGAGTAGGAGTGCTGATCTACGATCAGTTTAGCCGTTTAGATCATAATAAATAAGACTATGTAGACAGGTGGGGACCTGATCCTCTATCATCACTTCTACTCTGATTCTTTGTGGATATGTCAGACGGGTGGGATTTTTGTCAGACAGGTGGGACCATTCCTTTGAATTATCAAACCATTTTAAACAGTATCAAATTAAATCAACTAACACGTTTGCATTTTATCAAATCAACTAACATGTTTGCATAGTACTCATAGCAATCCTTCATTGCAGAAGATGCTCCATAGCAGGGTGCTCATATCAGATTTCTTGATCCAACATCCTCTCACTCTGTATCTCTTACAGTCAGTAGACATGGAGGATGGGAAGCCTGATCTGCTGCTAGTCAAAGAGGAGACAATAGAAGACGGACCAGAGAGCATTGATCTGCTGAGTGGACTAAAGATGGGGGAGCAAGGTAAGGGAGAAATACATATAACCTATAGATCTTCAATAGGGTTCTACAGTGCGTCCATTTTACTCGCATATGTTTCAAAAAATGTTGCTGTGCGACCTGGAATTTTAATTTAGGAGCACCAGTGTGCTTAGAAAAACGAAAGATTCTAGCTTTAATACCTGAAATATTTGTCATTGTGATCCTACATTTCTTTGTGTGCCTACATTTTTCAACTTAGGCACATATTGTAAAAAAAAGTTCAGCGTAGAGTCCTGTTCAATGGGAATAGTGATGCGCCTAGATATTTTCTTTCTTCATTCATAAAATTAAATGAATATAACTTATGTTGACATACAAAAACACACATTATAATGTATGAACTTCACCAGGTAATTGACCAAAAAAAATTATACGAGTTCCCCTTCAGTCAGTCAACTTTGGTACAACATACTATGGGGAGTCACACTCTCGTGACCGGTTGAAGGATCTACAATCACGCCTGACAAGGCCATTGAAATCTGCACCTCGCTGGAAGCCCCGCCTTCCACAGGTGATGATCGTGAGGCTCGAATTCATTCCTTCAACTATTCCACTCTTTACCTTGGTGTGAACAGGAACGATTCACGCTACTAAAGCAAACAATTGGATAACGAGACTGTCTTAAACTGTCCCATAGTTGTAGAGCGTGCTCACCCCCTGGACGTTGTGTGCTGAAGTTTGTATTTGTTATCGTTAGTTTCCTAATCACAAACAATTCATTATTCTTCAGTTTGCTGGAGCAATGAGTAAGATGGCTAAGAAAGCGACCGAGACGACGGTAACTAAGCCGGGTTCGGGGTCGCGAACATGCCGCCAGTCATACGGTTATACTAGTTCGAACCGTTCCAATGTGCGCATTGCCACATACTGTGTGCAAACTCCCTGGAAAGACGTGTAGCGTTCTTGTAGCATTCTTTGCGACGTTCCTTTCCCAGAATCCGGCAACTCGGCTGGGACCGAGGTGCAGGAAACTGAGAGGGACTTGAGGCTGTTGTCAGAAAAGGTGGAACTAGCCTCCCAGCAGGGAGCCGGTTGGTTCGGTCTCCTACGGTGACATACAGGGCCCATGTTCAGATGACGACTTGGTGTCTCTGGACGGCTCCGGGGGTTTCTCGGGTGATGAAGAGCCACCTCATCATGCTTCGACAGTAGCGGGGGAAACCCTGGTATCCAACGCATCGTTTTTGGTACTCCATGAGGGGCCAGGGGCTGATGGTGTTGGCCTATCTGGACAATTTGCTGATAGCAGTCAAGGGAACAAGCAGTGTTACACATCAAGCTAGTGCCCCATGTTCATTCTTTAGGTTTTATTGTAAACCAGGAAAGGAGCTTTCTGACACCAACAGAGGTCACATGCCCTGTGTCCGGTGTGAGCTTTATGGAGATCCTGTTATGTGACCAGCTTTTTGCCTGTTTTGCTAATCCAGCTCGCGGCAGGGCGCTCTCTAAGCAGCGCCACTCCCACTGGATTGTGGAGGCTATCTCCCTGGCATATAGCAGCAAGGGGCAAGGGTTACGCGCCCACTTCACCAGGGGTCTGGCAGCATCTTGGGCGTTGTTTAAAGGGTTGAATATAGGAGATATTTGTGCTGCGGCTTACATTTACATTTACATTTTAGTCATTTAGCAGACGCTCTTATCCAGAGCGACTTACAGGAGCAATTAGGGTTAAGTGCCTTGCTCAAGGGCACATTTACGTCATTTAGCAGACGCTCTTATCCAGAGCGACTACAAATTGGTGCATTCACCCTATAGCCAGTGGGATAACCACTTTACAATTATAATTTTTTTTTTTTGGGGGGGGGGGTAGAAGGATTACTTTATCCTATCCCAGGTGTTCCTTAAAGAGGTGGGGTTTCAAATGTCTCCGGAAGGTGGTGAGTGACTCCGCTGTCCTGGCGTCGTGAGGGAGCTTGTTCCACCATTGGGGTGCCAGAGCAGCGAACAGCTTCGACTGGGCTGAGCGGGAACTATGCTTCCGCAGAGGAAGGGGAGCCAGCAGGCCAGAGGTGGATGAACGCAATGCCCTCGCCTGGGTGTAGGGACTGATCAGAGCCTGAAGGTACGGAGGTGCCGTTCCCTCACTGCTCCATAGGCAAGCACCATGGTCTTGTAACGGATGCAAGCTTCAACTGGAAGCCAGTGGAGTGTGCGGAGGAGGGGGGGGTGACGTGAGAGAACTTGGGAAGGTTGAACACCAGACGGGCTGCGGCATTCTGGATGAGTTGTAGGGGTTTAATGGCACAGGCAGGGAGCCCAGCCAACAGCGAGTTGCAGTAATCCAGACGGGAGATGACAAGTGCCTGGATTAGGACCTGTGCCGCTTCCTGTGTAAGGCAGGGTCGTACTCTCCGAATGTTGTAGAGCATGAACCTGCAGGATCGGGTCACCGCCTTGATGTTAGCGGAGAACGACAGGGTGTTGTCCAGGGTCACGCCAAGGCTCTTCGCACTCTGGGAGGAGGACACAACGGAGTTGTCAACCGTGATGGCGAGATCATGGAACGGGCAGTCCTTCCCCGGGAGGAAGAGCAGCTCCGTCTTGCCAGGGTTCAGCTTGAGGTGGTGATCCGTCATCCATACTGATATGTCGGCCAGACATGCAGAGATGCGATTCGGCCACCTGGTTATCAGAAGGGGGAAAGGAGAAGATTAGTTGTGTATCGTCAGCGTAGCAATGATAGGAGAGGCCATGTGAGGATATGACAGAGCCAAGTGACTTGGTGTATAGGGAGAAAAGGAGAGGGCCTAGAACTGAGCCCTGGGGGACACCAGTGGTGAGAGCACGTGGTGCGGAGACAGCTTCTCGCCACGCCACTTGGTAGGAGCGACCGGTCAGGTAGGACGCAACCAGGAGTGAGCCGCGCCGGAGATGCCCAGCTCGGAGAGGGTGGAGAGGAGGATCTGATGGTTCACTGTATCAAAGGCAGCAGACAGGTCTAGAAGGACAAGAGCAGAGGAGAGAGAGTTAGCTTTAGCAGTGCGGAGAGCCTCCGTGACACAGAGAAGAGCAGTCTCAGTTGAATGACCAGTCCTGAAACCTGACTGGTTTGGATCAAGAAGGTCATTCTGAGAGAGATAGCAAGAGAGTTGGCTAAAGACGGCACGCTCAATAGTTTTGGAAAGAAAAGAAAGAAGGGATACTGGTCTGTAGTTGTTGACATCAGTGGGATCGAGTGTTGGTTTTTTGAGAAGGGGTGCAACTCTCGCTCTCTTGAAGACGGAAGGGACATGGCCAGCGGTCAAGGATGAGTTGATCAGCGAGGTGAGGTAGGGGAGAAGGTCACCGGAGATGGTCTGGAGAAGAGAGGAGGGGATGGGGTCAAGCGGGCAGGTTGTTGGGCGGCCTGCAGTCACTAGTCGCAAGATTTTATCTGGAGAGAGAGGGGAGAAAGAAGTCAAAGCATAGGGTAGGGCAGTGTGAGCAGGACCAGCAGTGTCATTAGACTTAACAAACGAGGATCGGATGTCGTCAACCTTCTTTTTCAAAGTGGTTGACAAAGTCATCCACAGAGAGGGAGGAGGGGGGGATTCAGCAGTGAGGAGAATGTGGCAAAAGAGCTTCCTAGGGTTAGAGGCAGATGCTTGGAATTTAGAGTGGTAGAAAGTGGCCCTAGCAGCAGAAACAGATGAAGAAAATGTAGAGAGGAGGGATGGAAAAGATGCCAGGTCGGCAGGGAGTTTAGTTTTCTTCCATTTCCGCTCAGCTGCCCGGAGCTCTGTTCTGTGAGCTCGCAATGAGTCATCAAGCCACAGAGCTGGAGGGGGAGGACCGAGCCGGCCGGGAGGATAGGGGACACAGGGAGTCAAAGGATGCAGAAAGGGAGGAGAGGAGGGTTGAGGAGGCAGAATCAGGAGATTGGAGGGGAGAAGGATTGAGCAGAGGGAAGAGATGATAGGATGGAAGAGGAGAGAGTATGGGAGAGAGAGAGCGAAGGTTGCGGCGGCGTGTTACCATCTGTGTAGGGGCAGAGTGAGTAGTGTTGGAGGAGAGCGAGAGAGAAAAGGATACAAAGTAGTGGTCGGAGACATGGAGGGGAGTTGCAGTGAGATTAGTAGAAGAGCAACATCTAGTAAAGATGAAGTCAAGCGTATTGCCTGCCTTGTGAGTGGGGGGGATGGTGAGAGGGTGAGGTCAAAAGAGGAGAGGAGTGGAAAGAAGGAGGCAGAGAGAAATGAGTCAAATGTAGACGTGGGGAGGTTGAAATCCCCCAAAACTGTGAAGGGTGAGCCATCCTCAGGAAAGGAACTTTATCAAGGCGTCAAGCTCATTGATGAACTCTCCAAGGGAACCTGGAGGGCGATAGATGACAAGGATATTAAGCTTAAATGGGCTAGTGACTGTGACAGCGTGGAATTCAAATGAGGAGATAGACAGATGGGTTAGGGGAAAAATTGAGAATGACCACTTGGGAGAGATGAGGATTCCTGTGCCACCACCCCTCTGACCAGATGCTCTCGGGTATGCGAGAACACATGGTCAGACGAGGAGAGAGCAGTAGGAGTAGCAGTGTTTTCAGTGGTAATCCATGTTTCCGTCAGCGCCAGGATGTCGAGGGACTGGAGGGTAGCATAGGCTGGGATGAAGTCAGCCTTGTTGGCGGCAGAACGGCAGTTCCAGAGGCTGCCTGAGACCTGGAACTCCAGGTGTGTGGTGCGTGCAGGGACCACCAGGTTAGAGAGGCAGCAGCCACGCGGTGTGAGGCGTTTGTGTAGCCTGTGCGGAGAGGAGAGAACAGGGATAGGCAGAGGCATAGTTGACAGGCTGCAGCAGATGGCTACAATAATGCAGAGGAGATCGGAATGAAATGAACTAAACATCAGGGAAAGGAGAGAGCAGGCCTCCCTCACCAAAAAAATATATATATATAACTCTCCCAACTTCCACCTCAGAAACTATAATTGTTTCACTGAACCACCCGAGTAAAACTCTCCCAACTTCCACTTTAGAAATTAGAATTGTTGTAAACTACAGCAGACTGTTATCAGTAGCTGTAATTAAGTACAGCAGCTACCAACCACCTAACGTTAATGCCTCGGATGAGGTTAGAAAAACAGCTGAATGGTAGCAGCTAGCTGGCTCAATCACAGGTACTCTTAAGCATGAAATAACATTGGAAACAATTAACCACAGTTGCAAAAAGTTACCAGTAGCTACCCGCTAGCTAGCTAGCTTTGTTGGTCCAAGTAGTGGGTAAGCTAGCCTCGTGCTTCGCCGGGGTCCACCGAATACAGTCCTTACCTACAATAATTACCTACAATAACCTTCAATAACTACCTGAGTAAGCTACCTATAATACCAAACTACAATACCTACCTACAATCTAAATACATGGTTTAAGCTTAACTCAACACCATATAAGAAGCCAAGCTTACCCTTCATAACGCAGCAATGATTAAACGTTGGGTAGCTAGCACAAAGATATTGTATTTAGCTACCACAGTACAGCCAGCTGGTAGTGTTGGCTGGCTAGCAATGGCTACTGTGTTGACTTTGTTTGAAAACGGCGTCGCTACGAACGAATGTAGCTGTTTAAAAGGATATTGTTTTTAGTTGCAACCGCTTGCGTAGCAACTCGCCAGCTAATCCAGGAGGTGAGTTAGCTAGCTAGCCGTGCTACACCGGGCACCGCCGAATACAAAAGTAACCTACAATAACTACACAACAGCTATCCACAACAGCCCACGATGCCTACCTATACTACTTAATAATATACAGCCCACGATGCCTACCTATAGTACCTAACTACAATCTAAATACATCGTTTAAGCCTTACTTCGACAAAGCCCAAGCTATGTATAAAGCCAAACTGGCAGACTGCAATCAGTAGCCGAAATTAAGTACAGCAGCTACCAACCACCTAACGTTAATGATAATGAGGTTAGAAAAAACAGCTGAAGGTGGCAGCTAGCTGGCTCAATTACAGGCACTCTTAAGCGTGAAATAACATTGGAAACAGCTAACCACAGTTGCTAAAAGTTGCTAAAAGTTACCGGTAGCTACCCGGCTAGCTAGCTAGCTTTGTTGGTCCAAGTAGTGGGTAAGCTAGCCTCGTGCTTCGCCGGGGTCCGCCGAATACAGTCCTTACCTACAATAATTACCTACAATAACTACCTGAGTAAACTACCTATAATACCTAACTACAATACCTACCTACAATCTAAATACATGGTTTAAGCTTTACTCAACACCATATAAGAAGCCAAGCTTACCTCCTGCTAGAGAAAACACAACCTCTCCCGTCAGTGGGTCATCGGAAATCTTGTCTTGAATGCACTGAAGTCTGAGATTTCCGAGTTCCTAGTTGTTTTGAATGCGGCATTAATACTCAGAGGGAGACGGCAGGGTATTCCCTTTGAGTCAGGAACCAAACACTCCTCTGTAGTGACTCGTGAATGCATTGTCTGCAGCATTTGGTCACATGGCAGCTCGATCAGCTGTTCGATTTCACTTACCAGCATTTGACTGTGATCCTGAGCCACAGTCAAACGGATTGGGAAGTAGGTCCCAAAGTGCTCTTCCAAGCGTTGGAGGTGAGCAGTCATCACTCTTGTTGGACACTTACTGATGCTGTTTTCTATTATTTTATTTTCATTACACAGAAAGTCAACCAAGTCCAGAACTTAATTTTATTTATTTTTTTACATCAATTGTGAATGACAACAGTTCCTCTCTCAATGCGAAAAATCATTCCAACACTCCCCCTTGATAACCACCAAGCCTCTGTGTGAAATAGAACATTGTCATGCTCTGATCCCATATCTCCACATACAGTTGAAGTCGGAAGTTTACATACAATGAGGGAAAAAAGTATTTGATCCTCTGCTTATTTTGTACGTTTGCCCACTGACAAAGAAATGATCAGTCTATAATTTTAATGGTAGGTTTATTTGAACAGTGAGAGACAGAATAACAACAAAAAAATCCAGAAAACGCATGTCAAAAATGTTATAAACTGATTTGCATTTTAATGAGGGAAATAAGTATTTGACCCCCTCTCAATCAGAAAGATATCTGGCTCCCAGGTGTCTTTTATACATGTAACGAGCTGAGATTAGGAGCACACTCTTAAAGGAAGTGCTCCTAATCTCAGTTTGTTACCTGTATAAAAGACACCTGTCCACAGAAGCAATCAATCAATCAGATTCCAAACTCTCCACCATGGCCAAGACCAAAGAGCTCTCCAAGGATGTCAGGGACAAGATTGTAGACCTACACAAGGCTGGAATGGGCTACAAGACCATCGCCAAGCAGCTTGGTGAGAAGGTGACAACAGTTGGTGCGATTATTCGCAAATGGAAGAAACACAAAAGAACTGTCAATCTCCCTCGGCCTGGGGCTCCATGCAAGATCTCACCTCGTGGAGTTGCAATGATCATGAGAACGGTGAGGAATCAGCCCAGAACTACACGGCAGGATCTTATCAATGATCTCAAGGCAGCTGGGACCATAGTCACCAAGAAAACAATTGGTAACACACTACGCCGTGAAGGACTGAAATCCTGCAGCGCCCGCAAGGTCCCCCTGCTCAAGAAAGCTCATATACAGGCCTGTCTGAAGTTTGCCAATGAACATCTGAATGATTCAGAGGAGAACTGGGTGAAAGTGTTGTGGTCAGATGAGACCAAAATCGAACTCTTTGGCATCAACTCAACTCGCCGTGTTTGGAGGAGGAGGAATGCTGCCTATGACCCCAGGAACACCATCCCCACCGTCAAACATGGAGGTGGAAACATTATGCTTTGGGGGTGTTTTTCTGCTAAGGGGACAGGACAACTTCACCGCATCAAAGGGACGATGGACGGAGCCATGTACCGTCAAATCTTGGGTGAGAACCTCCTTCCCTCAGCCAGGGCATTGAAAATGGGTCGTGGATGGGTATTCCAGCATGACAATGACCGAAAACACACGGCCAAGGCAACAAAGAAGTGGCTCAAGAAGAAGCACATTAAGGTCCTGGAGTGGCCTAGCCAGTCTCCAGACCTTAATCCCATAGAAAATCTGTGGAGGGAGCTGAAGGTTCGAGTTGCCAAACGTCAGCCTCGAAACCTTTAATGACTTGGAGAAGATCTGCAAAGGGGAGTGGAACAAAATCCCTCCTGAGATGTGTGCAAACCTGGTGGCCAACTACAAGAAACGTCTGACCTCTGTGATTGCCAACAATGGTTTTGCCACCAAGTACTATGTCATGTTTTGCAGAGGGGTCAAATACGTATTTCCCTCATTAAAATGCAAATCAATTTATAACATTTTTGACATGCGTTTTTCTGGACTGTTCAAATAAACCTACCATTAAAATTATAGACTGATCATGTCTTTGTCAGTGGGCAAACGTACAAAATCAGCAGGGGATCAAATACTGTTTTCCCTCACTGTACACCTTAGCCATATACATTTAAACTCAGTTTTTCACAATTCCTGACATTTAATCCTAGTAAAAATGCCCTGTCTTAGGTCAGTTAGGATCACCACTTTATTTTAAGAATGTGAAATGTCAGAATAATAGTAGAGAGAATGATTTATTTCAGCTTTTATTTCTTTCATCACATTCCCAGTGGGTCAGAAGTTTACATACACTCAATTAGTATTTGGTAACATTGCCTTTAAATTGTCAAACGTTTCGGGTAGCCTTCCACAAGCTTCCCACAATTAGTTGGGTGAATTTTGGCCCATTCCTCCTGACAGAGCTGGTGTAACTGAGTCAGGTTTGTAGGCCTCCTTGCTCGCACACGCTTTTTCAGTTTTGCCCACACATTTTCTATAGGATTGAGGTCAGAGCTTTGTGATGGCCACTCCAATACCTTGACTTTGTTGTCCTTAAGCCATTTTGCCACAACTTTGGAAGTATGCTTGGGGTCATTGTCCATTTTGAAGACCCATTTGCGACCAAGCATTAACTTCCTGACTGATGTTTTGAGATGTTGCTTCAATATATCCACATAATTTTCCTTCCTCATGATGCCATCTATTTTGTGAAGTGCATCAGTCCCTCCTGCAGCAAAGCACCCTCACAGCATGATGCTGCCACCCCGTGCTTCATGGTTGGGATGGTGTTCTTCAGCTTGCAAGCGATCCCCCTTTTTCCTCCAAACATAACGATGGTCATTATGGCCAAACAGTTCTATTTTTGTTTCATCAGACCAGAGGACATTTCTCCAAAAAGTACGATCTTTGTCCCCATGTGCAGTTGCAAACCGTAGTCTGGCTTTTTTATGGCGGTTTTGGAGCAGTGGCTTCTTTCTTGCTGAGCGGCCTTTCAGGTTATGTCGATATAGGACTCGTTTTACTGTGGATATAGATAATTTTGTACCTGTTTCCTCCAGCATCTTCACAAGGTCCTTTGCTGTTTTTCTGGGATTGATTTGCACTTTTCGCACCAAAGTACGTTCATCTCTAGGAGACAGAACGCGTCTCATTCCTGAGCGGTATGACGGCTGCGTGGTCCCATAGTGTTTATACTTGCATACTATTGTTTGTACAGATGAATGTGGTACCTTCAGGCGTTTGGAAATTGCTCCCAAGGATGAACCAGACTTGTGGAGGTCTACAATTTCTTTTCTGAGGTCTTGGCTGATTTCTTTTGATTTTCCCATGATGTCAAATAAAGAGGCACTGAGTTTGAAGGTAGGCCTTGAAATACATCCACAGGTACATCTCCAATTGACTCAAATGATTTCAATTAGCCTATCAGAAGCTTCTAAAGCCATGACATCATTTTCTGGAATTTTCCAAGCTGTTTTAAGGCACAGTCAACTTAGTGTATGTAAACTTCTGACCAACTGGAATTGTGATACAGTAAATTATAAGTGAAATAATCTGTCTGTAAACAATTGTTGGAAAAATTACTTGTCATGCACAAAGTAGATGTCCTAACCGACTTGCCAAAACTATAGTTTGTTAACAATAAATTTGTGGAGTGGTTGAAAAACGAGTTTTAATGACTCCAACTCTTAAGTGTATGTAATCATCCGACTTCAACTGTAGTTTTGCGAACAGGCGTGCTCGCAATGGATGTGGTTTGATGTAGTTTACAATCGAAGTTACCTGCTGCAGAATATTTCAGAGTTCTGTGCTCAGCTCTTTTGTCGCCAGTTGCTCTCGGTGTATCATACAAACACGCTCATATGGCAGAGGGAGACACATTCATAACTAGAGTGCAGAGGCCGCCTGCAGTCCGCATAGATGGAGCCCCATCTGTGCAAAAAGCCCACCATTTGATCCCATATGAAATATGTTTTTCGTCAATGTAGACACGCAGCACACTGAACATCCCCTATGCGTTTTCAAAAATGAATCATTTTCATTTTTAAGATGAACCACATTACAATGATTTTGAGATACAAAGACGATATTATAATATATTTATATATATTTGGGGGGGGGGGGGGGCTTTGGAAATTATTCCGCGACCCCGTTTTCATATCAGGCGACCCCTAGTTTGGAAACCGCTGGAATAGCCTAATTAAGAAGTAACTCCTATGCTGTCAATATCTCCCCTGAATACTGAATAACCATACAAATAGATATACATCTTTGTTAGTTACCGCGCCCACCTTAGCCATTTGATCCCTGGTTCATTGAATGAGGGAATTATTTTTTAAAGACATCAATATTTGGTTGTAATTGTAATCAAATCTAATCAAATTTTATTGGTCACATGCGCCGAATACAACAGGTGCAGACATTACAGTGAAATGCTTACTTACAGCCCTTAACCAACAGTGCATTTATTTTAAACAAAAAAAGTAAGAGTAAAACAACAACAAAAAAAGTGTTGAGAAAAAAAGAGCAGAAGTAAAATAAAGTGACAGTAGGGAGGCTATATATACAGTAAAATAAAGTGACAGTAGGGAGGCTATATATACAGGGGGTACCGTTGTCGAGTCAATGTATGGGGGCACCGGCTAGTTGAGGTAGTTGAGGTAATATGTACATGTGGGTAGAGTTAAAGTGACTATGCATAAATACTTAACAGAGTAGCAGCAGCGTAAAAAGGATGGGGTGGGGGGCAGTGCAAATAGTCCGGGTAGCCATGATTAGCTGTTCAGGAGTCTTATGGCTTGGGGGTAGAAGCTGTTGAGAAGTCTTTTGACCTAGACTTGGCACTCCGGTACCGCTTGCCGTGCGGTAGCAGAGAGAACAGTCTATGACTAGGGGTGGCTGGAGTCTTTGACAATTTTGAGGGCCTTCCCTGACACCGCCTGGGATAGAGGTCCTGGATGGC
Source organism: Coregonus clupeaformis (assembly GCF_020615455.1). Classification (NCBI taxonomy): domain Eukaryota; kingdom Metazoa; phylum Chordata; class Actinopteri; order Salmoniformes; family Salmonidae; genus Coregonus; species Coregonus clupeaformis. The sequence continues at coordinate 58,184 of NW_025536430.1, forward strand.
AGGGAGCTTTGCCCCAGTGATGTACTGGGCCGTGACGCACTACCCTCTGTAGTGCCTTGCGGTCAGAGGCCAAGCAGTTGCCATACCAGGCAGTGATGCAACCAGTCAGGATGTCCCGATGGTGCAGCTGTAGAATTTTTGAGGATCTGAGGACCCATGCCAAATCTTTTTAGTCTCCTGAGGGGGAATAGGCTTTGTCGTGCCCTCTTCACGACTGTCTTGGTGTGTTTGGACCATGATAGTTCGTTGGTGATGTGGACACCAAGGAACTTGAAGCTCTCAACCTGTTCCACTACAGCCCCGTCGATGAGAATGGGGGCGTGCTCAGTCCTCTTTTTTTTTCCTGTAGTCCACAATCATCTCCTTTGTCTTGGTCACGTTGAGGGAGAGGTTGTTGTCCTGGCACCACACGGCCAGATCTCTGACCTCCTCCCTATAGGCTGTCTCATCGTTGTCGGTGATCAGGCCTACCACTGTTGTGTCGTCGGCAAACTTAATGATGGTGTTGGAATGTTGCAGG
>NW_025536431.1:0-10000 GCF_020615455.1 Coregonus clupeaformis
TGTATAGTTACCCAGGAGGTCACCATGGATATATGTCTATATGGATGTATAGTTACCCAGGGAGGTCACCATGGATATATGTCTGTATAGTTACCAGGAGGTCACCATGGATATATGTCTGTATGAATTTTTTGAGAGGTCACCATGGATATATGTCTATGGATGTATAGTTACCCAGGAGGTCACCATGGATATGTCTATATGGATGTATAGTTACCCAAGGAGGTCACCATGGATATATGTCTGTATAGTTACCCAGGGAGGTCACATGGATATATGTCTATATGGATGTATAGTTACCCAGGAGGTCACCATGGATATATGTCTACCTGTCTGGATAGTTACCCAGGAGGTCACCATGGATATATGTCTATATGGATGTATAGTTACCCAGGAAGTCACCATGGATATATGTCTATATGGATGTATAGTTACCCAGGGAGGGTCACCATGGATATATGTCTATATGGATGTAGGTACAGGAAAGTCAACATGGATATATGTCTGTATAGTTGCAGGAGGTCACCATGGATATATGTCTATATGGATGTATAGTTTTTGCAGGAGGTCACCATGGATATATGTCTATATGGATGTATAGTTACCCAGGAGGTCACCATGGATATATATGTCTATATGGATGCATAGTTACCCAGGGAGGTCTGGATATTATGTCTATATGGATGTATGGTGCAGGGAGGTCACCATGGATATATGTCTATATGGATGTATAGTTGCAGAGGTCACCCATGGATATATGTCTATATGGATGTATAGTTACCCAGGAGGTCACCATGGATATATGTCTATATGGATGTATAGTTACCCAGGAGGTCTATGGATATATGTCTGTATGTCTGTATAGTTACCCAAGGAGGTCACCATGGATATATGTCTATATGGATGTATAGTTACCCAGGAGGTCACCATGGATATATGTCTATATGGATGTATAGTTACCAGAAGGTCACCATGGATATATGTCTGTATGGATGGTATAGTTACCCAGGAGGTCACCATGGATATATGTCTATATGTCTGTATAGTTACAGGAGATACCATGGATATTATGTCTATATGGATGTATAGTTACCCAGGAGGTCACCATGGATATATGTCTATATGGATGTATAGTTACCCAGGAGGTCTGCTGGATATATTTTCTGTATGGATGTATAGTTACCCAGGAGGTAACCATGGATATGTCTTATATGTGCTGTATAGTTACCCAGGAGGTCACCGTTTCATGTCTGTATAGTTTGCTCACCATGGATATATGTCTATATGGATGTATAGTTGCCAGGAGAGTCTGTGGATATGTCTGTATAGTTACCCAGAGAGTCCACCATGGATATGTCTTATGGATGTATGGTGGCAGGGGTCACCATGGATATATGTCTGTATGGATGTATGGTTGCAGGAGGTCACCATGGATATATGTCTATATGTCTGTATAGTTGCAGGAGGTCACCATGGATATATGTCTGTATAGTTGCAGGAGGTCACCATAGGATATATGTCTGTATAGTTACCCAGGGGTCACCATGGATATATGTCTTATATGGATGTATAGGTGCAGGAGGTCACCATGGATATATGTCTATATGTCTGCTATAGTTGCAAGGAGGGTCACCATGGATATATATCTATATGGATGTATAGTTACCCAGGAGGTCACCATGGATATATGTCTATATGGATGTATAGTTACCCAGGAGGTCACCATGGATATATGTCTGTATTGGATGTATGGTGCAGGGGTCACCATGGATATATGTCTATATGGATGTATAGTTACAGGAGGTCACCATGGATATATGTCGTATAGTTACCCAGGAGGTCACCATGGATATATGTCTGTATAGTTACCCAGGAGGTCACCATGGATATATGTCTGTATAGTTTTGCAGGGGTCACCATGGATACCTGTCTATATGGATGTATAGTTACAGGAGGTCACCATGGATATATGTCGTATAGTTACCCAGGAAGTCACCATGGATATGTCTGTATAGTTACCCAGGAGGGTCACCATGGATATATGTCTGTATAGTTGAGGGTCACCATGGATATATGCCTGTATAGTTACCCAGGAGGTCACCATGGATATATGTCTGTATGGTGCAGGAAGTCACCTTTTATATGTCTATATGGATGTATAGTTACCCAGGAGGTCCTTGGATATGTCTATATGGATGTATAGTTACGCAGGAGGTCCCCGTGGATATATGTCTGTATAGTTACCCAGAGGGAGGGTCTCCATGGATATATGTCTGTATAGTACGCAGGAGGTCACCATGGATATATGTCTGTATAAGTTACCCAGGAGGTCACAATGGATATATGTCTGTATAGTTACCCAGGAGTTCACCGTGGATATATGTCTATATGGATGTATAGTTACGCAGAGGAGGTCACCATGGATATATGTCTTATGGATGTATAGTTGCCCAGGAGTCACCATGGATATATATGTCTATATGTCTGTATAGTTGAGGAGGTCACCATGTGGATATATGTCTATGTGGATGCTTATAGTTGCAGGAGGTCACCATGGATATATGTCTGTATGGATGTGCTAGTTAGCGGGAGGGTCACCATGGATATATGTCTTATGAGTTACGCAGGAGGTCACCATGGATATATGTCTATATGGATGTATGGTTACCCAGAAGGAGGTCACCATGGATATATGTCTGTATAGTTACCCAGGAGTCACCATGGATATATGTCTATATGGATGTATAGTTACGCAGGAGGTCACCATGGATATATGTCTGTATGAGTTACAGGAGAGTCACATGGATATATGTCTATGTGGATGTAAGTTACCCAGGAGGTCACCATGGATATATGTCTATGTGGATGTATATGGTTAGCAGGAGGTCACCATGGATATATGTCTATATGGATGTATAGTTACCCAGGAGGTCACCATGGATATATGTCTATATGGATGTATATGGTGTACAGGAGGTCACCATGGATATATGTCTATATGGATGTATAGTTACCAGGATGGTCACACATGGATATATGTCTGTATGGATGCTTATAGTTACTCCGAGGAGGTCACCATGGATATATGTCTGTTAGTTACCCAGGAGGTCACCATGGATGAGATAGGTCTATATGTCTGTATAGTTACCCAGGAGGTATCACCATGATATATGTATAGCTGATATAGTTACCCAAAAGAGAGTACCATATGGATATATTTCTGTATAGTTACCCAGGAGGTCACCATGGATATAAGGTCTATATGGATGAATATAGTTACCCAGGAGGTCACCATGGATATATGTCTATATGGATGTATAGTTACCCAGGAGGTCACCATGGATATATGTCTAAGTAGGATAGTTACCCAGGGAGATCACCACATGGATATTTGTCGGTGTATAGTTACCCAGGGAGGTCACCATGGATATATGTCTGTATAGTTACCCAGGAGGTCACCAAGTGGATATAAGGTCTATATGGATGGAGTGCCAGGAGGTCGCCTGGATATATGTCTGTATAGTTACCCAGGAGGTCACCATGGATATATGTCTATATGGATAGTATAATAATAGTTACCCAGGAGGGGTCACCATGGATATATGTCTGTATAGTTACCCAGGAGGTCACTGTGGATATATGTCTATATGGATGTATAGTTACCAAGGAAGTCCACCATGGATATATGTCTATATGGATGTATAGTTACCCAGGAGGTCACCATGGATATATGTCTGTATAGTTACCAGGATAGTCACCATGGATATATGTCTGTTATAGTTACCCAGGAGGTCACCATGGATATATGTCTGGATAGTTACCCAGAGGTCCCATGGATGTATGTCTATATGGATGTATAGTTCCCACCCAGGAGGTCAAACACAATGGATATATGTCTATATGGATGTATGTTACCCAGGAGGTCACCATGGATATATGTCTATATGGATGTATAGTTACCCAGGAGGTCACCTGGATATATGTCTATATGGATGTATAGTTACCCAGGAGGTCACCATGGATATATGTCTGGATGTATAGTTACCCAGGGAGGTCACCATGGATATAAGGTCTGTATGGATGTATAGTTACCCAGGGAGGTCACCAAGTGGATATGTCTGTATAGTTACCCAGGAGGTCACCATGGATATATGTCTATATGGATGTAATAGTTACCCAGGAGGGTCACGCATGGATATATGTCTGTATAGTTACCAGGAGATCACCAGTGGATATATGTCTGTATAGTTACGCAGGAAGTCACCATGGATATATGTCTATATGGATGTATAGTTACCCAGGAGGTCACCATGGATATATGTCTATATGGATGTATAGTTACCCAGGAGGTCACCATGGATATATGTCTGTATAGTTACCCAGGGAGGTCACCATGGATATATGTCTATATGGATGTATAGTTACCCAGGAGGTCATCATAGGATATATGTCTATATGGATGTATAGTTACCCAGGAGGTCACCATGGGATATATGTCTATATGGATGTATAGTTACCCAGGAGGTCACCATGGATATATGTCTATATGGATGTATAGTTACCCAGGAGGTCACCATGGATATATGTCTATATGGATGTATAGTTACCCAGGAGGTCACCATGGATATATGTCTATATGGATGTATAGTTACCCAGGAGGTCACCATGGATATATGTCTGTATGTCTGTATAGTTACCCAGGAGGTCACCATGGATATATGTCTATATCAATCAATCAATCAATTTTATTTTATATAGCCCTTCTTACATCAGCTAATATCTCGAAGTGCTGTACAGAAACCCAGCCTAAAACCCCAAACAGCTAGTAATGCAGGTGTAGAAGCACGATGGCTAGGAAAAACTCCCTAGAAAGGCGAAAGCCTAGGAAGAAACCTAGAGAGGAACCAGGCTATGAGGGGTGGCCAGTCCTCTTCTGGCTGTGCCGGGTGGAGATTATAACAGAACCATGCCAAGATGTTCAAAAATGTTCATAAGTGACAAGCATGGTCAAATAATAATCAGGAATAAATCTCAGTTGGCATTTTCATAGCCGATCATTAAGAGTTGAAAACAGCAGGTCTGGGACAGTAGGGGTTCCATAACCAGCAGGCAGAACAGTTGAAACTGGAATAGCAGCAAGGCCAGGCGGACTGGGGACAGCAGGAGTCACCACGGCGGTAGTCCCGACGTATGGTCCTAGGGCTCAGGTCTCTCAGTTGGCTTTTCATAGCCGATCATTAAAGAGTTGAAAACAGCAGGTCTGGGACAGGTAGGGGTTTCGTAGCCGCAGGCAGAACAGTTGAAACTGGAATAGCAGCAAGGCCAGGCGGACTGGGGACAGCAAGGCTTGTCATCATGCCCCGGTAGTCCTGACGTATGGTCCTAGGGCTCAGGTTCTCAGAGAGAAAGAGAGAAACGAGAGAATTAGGAGAGAGCATACTTAAATTCACACAGGACACTGGATAAGACAGGAGAAGTACTCCAGGTATAACCAACTAACCCCAGCCCCCGAACATAAACTACTGCATAAATACTGGAGGCTGAGACAGGAGCGGTCCGGAGACACTGTGGCCCCATCCGAAGAAACCCCGGACAGGGCCAAACAGGAAGGATATAACCCCCACCCACTCCGCCAAAGCACAGCCCCCGCACCACTAGAGGGATATCCCCAACCACCAACTTACAATCCTGAGACAAGGCCGAGTAATAGCCCACAGAGGTCTCCACCACAGCACAAACCAAGGGGGGCGCCAACCGAGACAGGAAGATCACGTCAGTAACTCAACCCCATCAACTCCGTGACGCACCCCCTCCCAGGGGACCGGCATGAAAGAGCACCAGCAAGCCAGTGACTCAGCCCCTGCAACAGGGTTAGAGGCAGAGAACCCCAGTGGAGAGGGGGAACCGCCCGGCAGAGACAGCAAGGGCTGATTCGTTGCTCCAGCCTTTCCGTTCACCTTCACACTCCTGGGCCAGACTACACTCAATCTATATGACCTACTCGAAGAGATAAGTCTTCAGTAAAGACTTAAAGTTGAGACCGAGTCTGCGTCTCTCACATGGGTAGGCAGACTGTTCCATAAAAATGAGATCTATAGGAGAAAGCCCTGCCTCCCGCTGTTTGCTTAGAAATTCTAGGGACAATTAGGAGGCCTCGTCTTGTGACCGTGAGCGTACGTATTGGTATGTATCGGCAGGACCAACTCGGAAAGATAGGTAGGAGCAAGCCCATGTAACGCTTTATAGGTTAACAGTAAAACCTTGAAATCAGCCCCTTTGCCTTAACAGGAAGCCAGTGTAGGGAAGCTAGCACTGGAGTAATATGATCAAATTTCTTGGTTCTAGTCAGGATTCTAGCAGTCGTATTTAGCACTAACTGAAGTTTATTTAGTGCTTTATCCGGGTAGCCGGAAAATAGAGCATTGCAGTAGTCTAACCTAGAAGTAACAAATGCATGGATTAATTTTTCTGCATCATTTTGGACAGAAAATTTCTGATTTTTGCAATGTTACGTAGATGGAAAAAAGCTGTCCTTGAAACAGTCTTGATATGTTCATCAAAAGAGAGATCAGGGTCAAGAGTAACACCGAGGTCCTTCACAGTTTTATTTGAGACGACTTTACAACCATCTAGATGAATTGTCAGATTTAACAGAAGATCTCTTTGTTTCTTGGGACCTAGAACAAGCACTCTCTGTTTTGTCCGAGTTTAAAAGTAAAAAGTTTTCAGCCATCCACTTCCTTATGTCTGAAACACAGGCTTCTAGCGAGGGGCAATTTTGGGGCTTCACCATGTTTCATTGAAATGTACAGCTGTGTGTCATCCGCATAGCAGTGAAAGTTAACATTATGTTTTCAATAACATCCCCAAGAGGTAAAATATATAGTGAAAACAATAGTGGTCCTAAAACGGAACCTTGAGGAACACCCCGAAATGTACAGTTGATTTGTCGGAGGACAGACCATTCACAGAGACAAACTGATATCTTTCCGACAGGTAGGATCTAAAACCAGGCCAGAACTTGTCCGTGTAGACCAATTTGGGTTTCCAGTCTCTCCAAAAGAATGTGGTGATCGATGGTGTCAAAGGCAGCACTAAGGTCTAGTAGCACGAGGACAGATGCAGAGCCTCGGTCTGACGCCATTAAAAGGTCATTTACCACCTTCACAAGTGCAGTCTCAGTGCTATGATGGGGTCTAAAACCAGACTGAAGCATTTCGTATACATTGTTTGTCTTCAGAAAGGCAGTGAGTTGCTGCGCAACAGCTTTTTCAAAAAAAATTTTTGAGAGGAATGGAAGATTGATATAGGCCGATAGTTTTTTATATTTTCCGGGTCAAGGTTTGGCTTTTTCAAGAGAGGCTTTATCACCGCCACTTTTAGTGAGTTTGGTACACATCCGGTGGATAGAGAGCTGTTTATTATGTTCAACATAGGAGGGCCAAGCACAGGAAGCAGCTCCTTCAGCAGTTTAGTAGGAATAGGATCCAGTATGCAGCTTGAAGGTTTAGAGGCCATGATTATTTTCATCATTGTGTCAAGAGATATAGTACTAAAACACTTAAGTGTCTCTCCCGATCCCAGGCCCTCGCAGAGTTGTGCAGATCCAGGACAGCTAAGCCCTGGATGTATAGTTACCCAGGAGGTCACCATGGATATATGTCTATATGGATGTATAGTTACCCAGAAGGTCACCATGGATATATGTCTGTATGGATGTATAGTTACCCAGGAGGTCACCATGGATATATGTCTATATGTCTGTATAGTTACCCAGGAGGTCACCATGGATATATGTCTATATGGATGTATAGTTACCCAGGAGGTCACCATGGATATATGTCTATATGGATGTATAGTTACCCAGGAGGTCACCATGGATATATTTCTGTATGGATGTATAGTTACCCAGGAGGTAACCATGGATATATGTCTATATGTCTGTATAGTTACCCAGGAGGTCACCATGGATATATGTCTGTATAGTTACCCAGGAGGTCACCATGGATATATGTCTATATGGATGTATAGTTACCCAGGGAGGTCACCATGGATATATGTCTGTATAGTTACCCAGGAGGTCACCATGGATATATGTCTATGGATGTATAGTTACCCAGGAGGTCACCATGGATATATGTCTGTATGGATGTATAGTTACCCAGGAGGTCACCATGGATATATGTCTATATGTCTGTATAGTTACCCAGGAGGTCACCATGGATATATGTCTGTATAGTTACCCAGGAGGTCACCATGGATATATGTCTGTATAGTTACCCAGGAGGTCACCATGGATATATGTCTATATGGATGTATAGTTACCCAGGAGGTCACCATGGATATATGTCTATATGGATGTATAGTTACCCAGGAGGTCACCATGGATATATGTCTATATGTCTGTATAGTTACCCAGGAGGTCACCATGGATATATGTCTATATGGATGTATAGTTACCCAGGAGGTCACCATGGATATATGTCTATATGGATGTATAGTTACCCAGGAGGTCACCATGGATATATGTCTATATGGATGTAGTAGTTACCCAGGAGGTCACCATGGATATATGTCTGTATAGTTACCCAGGAGGTCACCATGGATATATGTCTATATGGATGTATAGTTACCCAGGAGGTCACCATGGATATATGTCTATATGGATGTATAGTTACCCAGGAGGTCAACATGGATATATGTCTGTATAGTTACCCAGGAGGTCACCATGGATATATGTCTATATGTCTGTATAGTTACCCAGGAGGTCACCATGGATATATGTCTGTATAGTTACCCAGGAGGTCACCATGGATATATGTCTATATGTCTGTATAGTTACCCAGGAGGTCACCATGGATATATGTCTGTATAGTTACCCAGGAGGTCACCATGGCCAGTACAGCACAGAGGATGGGTCCCAGCATGTTCCACAGTCCTCTCCGGTCCAGCTGCATGGACATTGCTATCAGCAGAGTCCCTAGCATAAACAACATCTACACACACCAAAACAAGCATTAGCATTAGTATTAGCATTAGCATTAGCATTAGCATGACATATGAAGTGTGAGTGTGTGTGTTTGTAGCGTGTCTGTGAGTGTGTGTGTTTTAACGTACGTGTTTGACTGTGTCTCTGACGCGGGCCATGCAGAGAACAGTGACCCAGATCGAACACACTGAACCCAGGAAGTCACAGTACTGGAGAGTGTCATAGTCCATGATACACATCACTGTTAAACCAGGCTGGTCACATGCATGGTAGAACTAGAGAGAGAGAGAGAGACTGTTAAACCAGGCTGGTCACATGTATGGTAGAACTAGAGAGAGAGAGAGAGAGAGAGAGAGAAAAGAGAGAGAGTGAGACAGACAGAGAGACAGAGAGAGAGAGAGAGGTAGAGAGAGAGAGGAGAGAGACAGAGAGAGAGAGAGACAGAGGTAGAGAGAGACAGAGACAGAGAGACAGAGACAGAGAGAGAGAGAGAGGTAGAGAGAGGTAGAGACAGAGACAGAGAGAGAGAGAGAGAGAGAGAGAGAGAGACAGAGAGCGACAGAGGTAGAGAGAGACAGAGGTAGGGAGAGAGAGAGCACCCGGCCTCACCCTACTAGAATCTGAAGTCAAATGTCTTCTGTTTGCTGACGATCTGGTGCTTCTGTCACCAACCAAGGAGGGCCTACAGCAGCACCTAGATCTTCTGCACAGATTCGGTCAGACCTGGGCCCTGACAGTAAATCTCAGTAAGACAAAAATAATGGTGTTCCAAAAAAAGGTCCAGTTGCCAGGACCACAAATACAAATTCCATCTAGACACCGTTGCCCTAGAGCACACAAAAACTATACATACCTCGGCCTAAACATCAGCGCCACAGGTAACTTCCACAAAGCTGTGAACGATCTGAGAGACAAGGCAAGAAGGGCCTTCTATGCCATCAAAAGGAACATAAAATTTGACATACCAATTAGGATCTGGCCAAAAATACTTGAATCAGTTATAGAACCCAT
>NW_025536431.1:15000-25000 GCF_020615455.1 Coregonus clupeaformis
GATTTTCTGGAAAAAAAATTCTCAATTTGTCTGTCATAGTTGACGTGTACCTATGATGAAAATGACAGGCTCTCTCATCTTTTAAGTGGGAGAACTTGCACAATTGGTGGCTGACTAAATACTTTTTTTCCCCACTGTACATGTACTATAGTGTGTATATACATGTACTACAGTGTGTATATACATGTACTACAGTGTGTATATACATGCACTACAGTGTGTATATATATGTACTATAGTGTGTATATACATGTACTACAGTGTGTATATACATGTACTATAGTGTGTATATACATGTACTATAGTGTGTATATACATGTACTACAGTGTGTATATACATGTACTACAGTGTGTATATACATGTACTACAGTGTGTATATACATATACTACAGTGTGTATATACATATACTACAGTGTGTATATACATATACTACAGTGTGTATATACATATACTACAGTGTGTATATACATGTACTATAGTGTGTATATACATATACTATAGTGTGTATATACATGTACTACAATGTGTATATACATGTACTACAGTGTGTATATACATGTACTACAGTGTGTATATACATGTACTACAGTGTGTATATACATGTACTACAGTGTGTATATACATGTACTACAGTGTGTATATACATGCACTACAGTGTGTATATACATGTACTACAGTGTGTATATACATGCACTACAGTGTGTATATACATGTACTATAGTGTGTATATACATGTACTACAGTGTGTATATACATGCACTACAGTGTGTATATACATGTACTACAGTGTGTATATACATGCACTACAGTGTGTATATACATGTACTATAGTGTGTATATACATGTACTACAGTGTGTATATACATGTACTACAGTGTGTATATACATGTACTACAGTGTGTATATACATGTACTACAGTGTGTATATACATGTACTACAGTGTGTATATACATGTACTACAGTGTGTGTATATACATGCACTACAGTGTGTATATACATGTACTACAGTGTGTATATACATGCACTCACAGTGTGTATATACATGTACTATAGTGTGTATATACATGTACTACAGTGTGTATATACATGTACTACAGTGTGTATATACATGTACTTACAGTGTGTATATACATGTACTATAGTGTGTATATACATGTACTACATAGTGTGTATATACATGTACTATAGTGTGTATATACATGTACTATAGTGTGTATATGATGATGATGATGAGGGTGATGAGGGTGATCCTAACTGACATACAGTGGGGGAAAAAAGTATTTAGTCAGCCACCAATTGTGCAAGTTCTCCCACTTAAGAAGATGAGAGAGGCCTGTAATTTTCATCATAGGTACACGTCAACTATGACAGACAAAATGAGATTTTTTTTCTCCAGAAAATCAGCATTGTAGGATTTTAATGAATTTATTTGCAAATTATGGGGGAAAATAAGTATTTGGTCACCTACAAACAAGCAAGATTTCTGGCTCTCACGGACCTGTAACTTCTTCTTTAAGAGGCTCCTCTGTCCTCCACTCGTTACCTGTATTAATGGCACCTGTTTGAACTTGTTATCAGTATAAAAGACACCTGTCCACAACCTCAAACAGTCACACTCCAAACTCCACTATGGCCAAGACCAAAGAGCTGTCAAAGGACACCAGAAACAAAATTGTAGACCTGCACCAGGCTGGGAAGACTGAATCTGCAATAGGTAAGCAGCTTGGTTTGAAGAAATCAACTGTGGAGCAATTATTAGGAAATGGAAGACATACAAGACCACTGATAATCTCCCTCGATCTGGGGCTCCACGCAAGATCTCACCCCGTGGGAGTCAAAATGATCACAAGAACGGTGAGCAAAATCCCAGAACCACACGGTGGGACCTAGTGAATGACCTGCAGAGAGCTGGGACCAAAGTAACAAAGCCTACCATCAGTAACACACTACGCCGCCAGGGACTCAAATCCTGCAGTGCCAGACGTGTCCCCCCTGCTTAAGCCAGTACATGTCCAGGCCCGTCTGAAGTTTGCTAGAGTGCATTTGGATGATCCAGAAGAGGATTGGGAGAATGTCATATGGTCAGATGAAACCAAAATATAACTTTTTGGTAAAAACTCAACTCAGTCGTGGTTTGGAGGACAAAGAATGCTGAGTTGCATCCCAAAGAACACCATACCTACTGTGAAGCATGGGGGTGGAAACATCATGCTTTGGGGCTGTTTTTCTGCAAAGGGACCAGGACGACTGATCCGTGTAAAGGAAAGAATGAATGGGGCCATGTATCGTAAGATTTTGAGTGAAAACCTCCTTCCATCAGCAAGGGCATTGAAGATGAAACGTGGCTGGGTCTTTCAGCATGACAATGATCCCAAACACACCGCCCGGGCAACGAAGGAGTGGCTTCGTAAGAAGGCATTTCAAGGTCCTGGAGTGGCCTAGCCAGTCTCCAGATCTCAACCCCATAGAAAATCTTTGGAGGGAGTTGAAAGTCCGTGTTGCCCAGCGACAGCCCCAAAACATCACTGCTCTAGGAGGAGATCTGCATGGAGGAATGGGCCAAAATACCAGCAACAGTGTGTGAAAACCTTGTGAAGACTTACAGAAAACGTTTGACCTGTGTCATTGCCAACAAAGGGTATATAACAAAGTATTGAGAAACTTTTGTTATTTACCAAATACTTATTTTCCACCATAATTTGCAAATAAATTCATTAAAAATGTGATTTTCTGGATTTTTTTTTCTCATTTTGTCTGTCATAGTTGACGTGTACCTATGATGAAAATTACAGGCCTCTCTCATCTTTTTAAGTGGGAGAACTTGCACAATTGGTGGCTGACATTCTTTCATACTTGTGAAAGGTCAAATTAAATCCAATTGGTGGCTGACTAAATACTTTTTTCCCCACTGTATACTATAGTGTGTGTATGCATACATACATACACAATATATATATACACATACACACACACACATATACTATAGTGTGTAAATATACATATACTATAGTGTGTAAATATACATATACTATAGTGTGTAAATATACATATACTATAGTGTGTAAATATACATATACTATAGTGTGTAAATATACATATACTATAGTGTGTGTGTATACACACATACATATAAATACACTCAGAGGCCAGTTTATTAGGTACACCACCCCATTCATTAAAATGGATCACTCTTACAGAGTGTGTTATGATAGTCGGTGCCAGGAGCGCCGGTTAAAGTATCTCCGAAACAGCCGCCCTCCTGGGCTTTTCACCACGACAGTGTCTAGGGTTTACTGAGAATGGTGCAACAAACAAAACCATCCAGTCAGCAGCCGTCCTCTGGGAGAAAACAGCTGGTTGATGAGAGGTCAAAGAATCATGCATCTAACAGGCGGGCCACAAACAGACCAATAACGGCGCAGTACAACAGTGGTGTGCAGAACGGCATCTCAGAACACACAACTCGTTGATCCTTGTCACCGATGGGCTATTGCAGCAGACGACCACACTGGGTTCCACTCCTATCAGCTAAAAACAACAGGCAGCAGCTTCAGTGGACAACTGAGGAGTGGAAAAACACCGCCTGGTCTGATGGTGTAAGCAGCATATTATTAAATCACCAACACTGGACAACTGAGGAGTGGAAAAACACCGCCTGGTCTGATGGTGTAAGCAGCATATTATTATTATTATTATTATTAAATCACCAACACTGGACAACTGAGGAGTGGAAAAACACCGCCTGGTCTGATGGTGTAAGCAGCATTTATTATTATTATTAAATCACCAACACTGGACAACTGAGGAGTGGAAAAACACCGCCTGGTCTGATGGTGTAAGCAGCATATTATTAAATCACCAACACTGGACAACTGAGGAGTGGAAAAACACCGCCTGGTCTGATGGTGTAAGCAGCATATTATTATTATTATTATTAAATCACCAACACTGGACAACTGAGGAGTGGAAAAACACCGCCTGGTCTGATGGTGTAAGCAGCATATTATTATTATTAAATCACCAACACTGGACAACTGAGGAGTGGAAAAACACCGCCTGGTCTGATGGTGTAAGCAGCATATTATTATTATTATTAAATCACCAACACTGGACAACTGAGGAGTGGAAAAACACCGGCTGGTCTGATGGTGTAAGCAGCATATTATTATTATTAAATCACCAACACTGGACAACTGAGGAGTGGAAAAACACCGCCTGGTCTGATGGTGTAAGCAGCATATTATTATTATTAAATCACCAACACTGGACAACTGAGGAGTGGAAAAACACCGCCTGGTCTGATGGTGTAAGCAGCATATTATTTTTTAATTATTAAATCACCAACACTGGACAACTGAGGAGTGGAAAAACACCGCCTGGTCTGATGGTGTAAGCAGCATATTATTAAATCACCAACACTGGACAACTGAGGAGTGGAAAAAACACCGCCTGGTCTGATGGTGTAAGCAGCATAAATATTATTAAATCACCAACACTGGACAACTGAGGAGTGGAAAAACACCGCCTGGTCTGATGGTGTAAGCAGCATATTATTATTATTATTATTATTAAATCACCAACACTGGACAACTGAGGAGTGGAAAAACACCGCCTGGTCTGATGGTGTAAGCAGCATATTATTATTATTAAATCACCAACACTGGACAACTGAGGAGTGGAAAAACACCGCCTGGTCTGATGGTGTAAGCAGCATAAATATTATTATTATTAAATCACCAACACTGGACAACTGAGGAGTGGAAAAACACCGCCTGGTCTGATGGTGTAAGCAGCATATTATTATTATTAAATCACCAACACTGGACAACTGAGGAGTGGAAAAACACCGCCTGGTCTGATGGTGTAAGCAGCATTATTATTATTATTAAATCACCAACACTGGACAACTGAGGAGTGGAAAAACACCGCCTGGTCTGATGGTGTAAGCAGCATATTATTTTTATTAAATCACCAACACTGGACAACTGAGGAGTGGAAAAACACCGCCTGGTCTGATGGTGTAAGCAGCATATTATTAAATCACCAACACTGGACAACTGAGGAGTGGAAAAACACCGCCTGGTCTGATGGTGTAAGCAGCATATTATTATTATTATTATTATTATTAAATCACCAACACTGGACAACTGAGGAGTGGAAAAACACCGCCTGGTCTGATGGTGTAAGCAGCATATTATTATTAAATCACCAACACTGGACAACTGAGGAGTGGAAAAACACTGCCTGGTCTGATGGTGTAAGCAGCATATTATTATTAAATCACCAACACTGGAAAACTGAGGAGTGGAAAAACACCGCCTGGTCTGACAAATCCCGGTTCCTGTTACGTCACGCTGATGGCAGAGTCAGGATTTGCCGTAAACAGCATGAGTCCATGGACAGGCTGGTGAAAGTGGTGTAATGGTGTGGGGAATGTTTTCCTGGAACACGTTAGGTCCCTTGACACCAATTGAGCAACATTTTCATGCCCCGAAAAATTCAGGCTGTTCTGGAGGCAAAGGTGGGTCCGACCCAGTACTATATGGGTGTGCCTAATAAACTGTCCAGCTGAGTGTATATATATATATATACACAATATATATACACACATATATGAGGAATGTGTCTGTGTGTTGTGCGACCTACCAGCTTTGCAGACACAGGCAGCGTAGAGATAGCTGTATGACCTCAACAGTCGACACTCTCCATAGGTCCCACAGTCCTCGATACAGGCTGATACGTGGAGCTGTGGTGTTACTGTTATATTACCAACACTACTGCAGAGAGACATTAGAAACCCATTCTATATAGATACAGGCTGATACGTGGAGCTGTGGTGTTACTGTTATATTACCACTCACTACTGCAGAGAGACATTAGAAACCCATTCTATATAGATACAGGCTGATACGTGGAGCTGTGGTGTTACTGTTATATTACCACAGTCACTACTGCAGAGAGACATTAGAAACCCATTCTATATAGATACAGGCTGATACGTGGAGCTGTGGTGTTACTGTTATATTACCACTACTGCAGAGAGACATTAGAAACCCATTCTATATAGATACAGGCTGATACGTGGAGCTGTGGTGTTACTGTTATATTACCACTACTGCAGAGAGACATTAGAAACCCATTCTATATAGATACAGGCTGATACGTGGAGCTGTGGTGTTACTGTTATATTACCACAGTCACTACTGCAGAGAGACATTAGAAACCCATTCTATATAGATACAGGCTGATACGTGGAGCTGTGGTGTTACTGTTATATTACCACAGTCACACTGCAGAGAGACATTAGAAACCCATTCTATATAGATACAGGCTGATACGTGGAGCTGTGGTGTTACTGTTATATTACCCACTACTGCAGAGAGACATTAGAAACCCATTCTATATAGATACAGGCTGATACGTGGAGCTGTGGTGTTACTGTTATATTACCAGTCACTACTGCAGAGAGACATTAGAAACCCATTCTATATAGATACAGGCTGATACGTGGAGCTGTGGTGTTACTGTTATATTACCACAGTCACTACTGCAGAGAGACATTAGAAACCCATTCTATATAGATACAGGCTGATACGTGGAGCTGTGGTGTTACTGTTATATTACCACAGTCACTACTGCAGAGAGACATTAGAAACCCATTCTATATAGATACAGGCTGATACGTGGAGCTGTGGTGTTCGTGTTACCTGTTGCAGAAGACTTGTAAGGTGAGGTACCAGGTCGCAGCCTGAGGGAAGGGAAGTCTGATGACGGTCCGGGGAACACTGACGTTCACACTCAACCCATACGCTGAGAACAACGCTACACACACACACACACAAAATATCTTCAGAACAACCCTAGAAACTCTCAGTGTGTGTATATGTATATTTGTGTATGTATATATGTGTGTATGTATATATATTGTGTGTGTGTGTGTGTGTGTGTGTGTGTGTGTGTGTGTGTGTGTATATGTGTGTGTGTGTGTGTGTGTGTGTGTGTGTGTGTGTGTGTGTGTATGTGTGTGTGTGTGTGTGTGTGTGTGTGTGTGTGTGTGTGTGTGTGTGTGTGTGTATATATACAGTACCAGTAAAAAGTTTGGACACATCTACTCATTCAATTATTATCACTTTTTTACTATTTCTACATTGTAGAATAATAGTGAAGACATCAAAACTATGAAATAACACATACATTGACTGACCTTCATGTCTTAAAGTAATGATAGACTGTAATTTCTCTTTGCTTATTTGAGCTGTTCTTGCCATAATATGGACTTGGTATCTTACCAAATAGGGCTGTCTTCTGTATACTCCCCCCTACCTTGTCACAACACAACTGATTGGCTCAAACGCATTAAGAAGGAAATAAATTCCACAAATTAACTTTTAAGAAGGCACAGCTGTTAATTGAAATGCATTCCAGGTGACTACCTCACAAAGCTGGTTGAGAGAATGCCAAGAGTGTGCAAAGCTGTCATCAAGGCAAAGGGTGGCTTCTTTGAAGAATCTAAAATATATTTTAATTTGTTTAACACTTTTTTATTTACTACATGATTCCATATGTGTTATTGCATAGTTTTGATGTCTTCACTATTATTCTACAATGAAGAAAATAGTAAAAATAAAGAAAAACCCCTGAATGAGTAGGTTTGTCCAAACGTTTGACTGGTACTGTGTACAGTTGAAGTCAGAAGTTTACATACACCTTAGCAAAATACATTTAAACTCAGTTTTTCACAATTCATGACATTTAATCCTAGTAAAATGTTTTTTTACTGTTTTATGTCAGTTAGGATCACCACTTTATCTTAAGAATGGGAAATGTCAGATTAATAGTAGAGAGAATTATTTACATACACTCAATTAGTATTTGGTAGCATTGCCTTTAAATTGTTTAACTTGGGTCAAACGTTTTGGGTAGCCTTCCACAATAAGTTGGGTGAATTTTGGCCCATTCCTCCTGACAGAGCTGGTGTAACTGAGTCAGGTTTGTAGGTCTCCTTGCTCGCACACGCTTTTTCAGTTCTGCCCACACATTTTCTATAGGATTGAGGTCAGGGCTTTGTGATGGCCACTCCAATACCTTGACTTTGTTGTCCTTAAGCCATTTTGCAACAACTTTGGAAGTATGCTTGGTGTCATTGTCCATTTGGAAGACCCATTTGCGACCAAGCTTTAACCTCCTGACTGATGTCATGAGATGTTGCTTCAATATATCCACATAATTTTCCTTCCTCATGCCATCTATTTTGTGAAGTGCACCAGACCCTCCTGCAGCAAAGCACCCCCACAGCATGATGCTGCCACCCCCGTGCTTCACGGTTGGGATGGTGTTCTTAGGCTTGCAAGCCCGCCCCTTTTTCCTCCGAACATAACGATGGTCATTATGGCCAAACAGTTCTATTTTTGTTTCATCAGAGACCAGAGGACATTTCTCCAAAAAGTACAATCTTTGTCCCCATGTGCAGTTGCAAACCGTAGTCTGGCTTTTCTATGGCGGTTTTGGAGCAGTGGCTTCTTCCTTGCGGAGCGGCCTTTCAGGTTATGTCGATATAGGACTCGTTTTACTGTGGATATAGATACTTTTGTACCGGTTTCCTCCAGCATCTTCACAACGTCCTTTGCTGTTGTTCTGGGATTGATTTGCACTTTTCGCACCAAAGTACGTTCATCTCTAGGAGACAGAACGCGTCTCCTTCCTGAGTGGTATGACTGCTGCGTGGTCCCATGGTGTTTATACTTGCGTACTATTGCTAGTACAGATGAACGTGGTACCTTCAGGCGTTTGGAAATTGCTCCCAAGGATGAACCAGACTTGTGGAGGTCTACAATTTTTGTCTTGTCTTGGCTGATTTCTTTAGATTTTCCCATGATGTCAAGCAAAGAGGCACTGAGTTTGAAGGTAGGCCTTGAAATACATCCACAGGTACACCTCCAAAAATATCAGAAGCTTCTAAAGCCATGACATCATTTTCTGGAATTTTCACAGTCAACTTAGTGTATGTAAACTTCTTAACCACTGGAATTGTGATACAGTGAAATAATCTGTCTGTAAACAGTTGTTGGAAAGATTACTTGTGTCATGCACAAAGTAGATGTCCTAACCAACTTGCCAAAATTATAGTTTGTTAACAAGAAATTTGTGGAGTGGTTGAAAAACGAGTTTTAATGACTCCAACCTAAGTGTATGTAAACTTCCGACTTCAACTGTATGTGTGTTTATAACACTATATATACAGCAGTATGTGGACACTCCTTCAAATTAGTGGATTCTATTTCAGCCACACCCGTTGCTGACAGGTGTATAAAAATCGAGCACACAGCCATGCAATCTCCATAGACAAACATTGGCAGTAGACTGGCCTTACTGAAGAGCTCAGTGTCTTCCAACGTGGCGCCGTCACAGGACCTTTCCAACAAGTCAGTTCATCACATTTATGCCCTGTTAGATCAGCCCCGGTCAACTGGAAGTGCTGTTACTGTGAAGCGGAAACGTCTCGGAGCAACAACGGCTCAGCCGTGAAGTGGTAGGCCACACAAGCTCGCAGAACGGGAACCTCCGAGTGCTGAAGCGCGTAGCGCGTAACAAAATGTCTGTCCTCAGTTGCAACACTCAGTTCCAAACTGTCTCTGGAAGCAACGTCAGCACGATAACTGTTTTGTCGGGAGCTTCATGAAATGGGTTTCCACAGCCGAGCAGCCCCACACAAGCCTACTAAGATCACCATGGCAATGCCAAGCGTCCGCTAGAGCAGTGGAAAGCTCATCACCGTTGGACTCTGGAGCAGTGGAAACTCACCACCGTTGATCACTGGAGCAGTGGAAACTCACCACCGTTGATCACTGGAGCAGTGGAAACTCACCACCGTTGGACTCTGGAAACTCACCACCGTTGGACTCTGGAAACTCATCACCGTTGGACTCTGGAGCAGTGGAAACTCACCACCGTTGGACTCTGGAGCAGTGGAAACTCATCACCGTTGGACTCTGGAGCA
>NW_025536431.1:27500-58717 GCF_020615455.1 Coregonus clupeaformis
ACACCCTAATTGACAAACAAACAAACAACAAGTGTGCGGTTAAAATTGGCAAAAAACACACACATTTCCACAGGGCCGTGGGGTGAGACAGGGATGCAGTTTAAGCCCCACCCTCTTCAACATATATATCAAATAATTGGCGAGGGCACTAGAACAGTCTGCAGCACCTGGCCTCACCCTGCTAGAATCTGAAATGTCTACTGTTTGCTGTCACCAACCAAGGAGGGCCTACAGCAGCACCTAGATATTCTGCACAGATTCTGTCAGACCTGGGCCCTGACAGTAAATCTCAGTAAGACAAAAAAAAATGGTGTTCCAAAAAAGATCCAGTTGCCAGGACAAAGAAAATACAAATTCCATCTAGACACCGTTGCCCTTAAGCACACAAAAAACTATACATACTTCGGCCTAAACATCAGCGCCACAGGTAACTTCCACAAAGCTGTGAACGATCTGAGAGATAAGGCAAGAAGGGCCTTCTATGCCATCAAAAGGAACATAAAATTCAACATACCAATTAGGATCTGGCTAAAACTACTTGAATCAGTTATAAAAATGCCCTTTATGGTTGTGAGGTCTGGGGTCTGCTCACCAACCAAGAATTCACAAAATGGGCCAAACACCAAATTGAGACTCTGCGTGCAGTATTCTGCAAAAATATCCTCAGTGTACAACGAAAAACACAAAATAATGCATGCAGAACAGAATTAGGCCGATACCCGCTAATTATCAAAATCCAGAAAAGAGCCGTTAAATTCTATAACCACCTAAAAGGAAGCGATTCCCCAAACCTTCCATAACAAAGCCATCACCTACAGAGAGATTAACCTAGAGAAGAGTCCCCTAAGCAAGCTGGTCCTGGGGCTCTGTTAACAAACACAAACAGACCCCACAGATCCCCAGGACAACAACACAATTAGATGGCAGCATTCGCGCAAAACTGAAAGCACGAACCACCACATTTAACCACGGCAAGGTGACTGGGAATATGGCAGAATACAAACAGTGTAGCTATTCACTCCGCAAGGCAATCAAACAGGCAAAACGTCAATATAGAGACAATAGTGGAGTCGCAATTCAATTCAATGGCTCAGACACGAGACGTATGTGGCAAGGTCTACAGACAATCACGGACTACAGAAGGAAAACCAGCCACGTCGCCGACACCGACATCTTGCATCTGGACAAGCTAAACACCTTCTTCGCCCAATTTGAGGATAACACAGTGTCACCGACGCGGCCCACTACCAAGGACTGTGGCCTCTCCTTCTCCGTAGTGAGTAAGACATTTAAGCGTGTTAACCCCCGCAAGGCTGCCGGCCCAGACGGCATCCATAGCCGCGTCCTCAGAGCATGTGCAGACCAGCTGGCTGGAGTGTTTATGAACATATTCAATCTCTCCTTATCCCAGTCTGCTGTCCCCACTTGCTTCAAGATGGCCACCATTGTTCCTGTACCCAAGAAAGCAAAGGTAACTGAACTAGCACTCACCTCTATCATCATGAAATGCTTTGAGAGACTAGTCAAGGATCATATAACCTCTACCTTACCTGTCACCCTAGACCCACTTCAATTTGCTTACCGCCCCAATAGATCCACAGACGATGCAATCGCCATCGCACAGCACACTGCCCTATCCCATCTGGACAAGAGGAATACCTATGGAAGAATGCTGTTCATTGACTATAGCTCAGCATTCAACACCATAGTACCCTCCAAGCTCATCATTAAAGCTCGAGGCCCTGGGTCTGAACCCCGCCCTGTGCAACTGGGTCGTGGACTTCCTGACGGGCCGCCCCCAGGTGGTGAAGGTAGGAAACAACACCTCCACTTCGCTGATCCTCAACACTGGGGCCCCACAAGGGTGCGTGCTCAGCCCCCTCCTGTACTCCCTGTTCACCCATGACTGCGTGGCCAAGCACCCCTCCTGTCCTCCCTGTTCACCCATGACTGCGTGGCCAAGCACCCCTCCTGTCCTCCCTGTTCACCCATGACTGCGTGGCCAAGCACCCCTCCTGTCCTCCCTGTTCACCCATGACTGCGTGGCCAAGCACCCCTCCTGTCCTCCCTGTTCACCCATGACTGCGTGGCCAAGCACCCCTCCTGTCCTCCCTGTTCACCCATGACTGCGTGGCCAAGCACCCCTCCTGTCCTCCCTGTTCACCCATGACTGCGTGGCCAAGCACCCCTCCTGTCCTCCCTGTTCACCCATGACTGCGTGGCCAAGCACCCCTCCTGTCCTCCCTGTTCACCCATGACTGCGTGGCCAAGCACCCCTCCTGTCCTCCCTGTTCACCCATGACTGCGTGGCCAAGCACCCCTCCTGTCCTCCCTGTTCACCCATGACTGCGTGGCCAAGCACCCCTCCTGTCCTCCCTGTTCACCCATGACTGCGTGGCCAAGCACCCCTCCTGTCCTCCCTGTTCACCCATGACTGCGTGGCCAAGCACCCCTCCTGTCCTCCCTGTTCACCCATGACTGCGTGGCCAAGCACCCCTCCTGTCCTCCCTGTTCACCCATGACTGCGTGGCCAAGCACCCCTCCTGTCCTCCCTGTTCACCCATGACTGCGTGGCCAAGCACCCCTCCTGTCCTCCCTGTTCACCCATGACTGCGTGGCCAAGCACCCCTCCTGTCCTCCCTGTTCACCCATGACTGCGTGGCCAAGCACCCCTCCTGTCCTCCCTGTTCACCCATGACTGCGTGGCCAAGCACCCCTCCTGTCCTCCCTGTTCACCCATGACTGCGTGGCCAAGCACCCCTCCAACTGAAGTCGCTGACGGCACAACAGTAGTAGGCTGATTACCAACAATGACGAGACCGTCTACAGGGAGGAGGTGAGGGCTCTGGGAGTGTGGTGCCAGGAAAATAACCTCTCACTCAACGTCAACAAAACAAAGGAGATGATCGTGGACTTCAGGAAACAGCAGAGGGTGCACCCCCCTATCCACATCGACGGGACCGCAGTGGAGAAGGTGGAAAGCTTCAAGTTCCTTGGCGTACACATCACTGACAAACTGAAATGGTCCACCCACGCAGACAGGGTGGTGAAGAAGGCGCAACAGAGCCTCTTCAACCTCAGGAGGCTGAAGAAATGCTTGGCACCTAAAACCCTCACAAACTTTTACAGATGCACAATTGAGAGCATCCTGTCGGGCTATATCACCGCCTGGTACGGCAACTGCACCGCCCGCAATCGCAGGGCTCTCCAGAGGGTGGTGCCATCTGCCCAACGCATCACCGGGGGCAAACTACCCGCCCTCCAGGACACCTACAGCACCCGATGTCACAAGAAGGCGAAAAATATTATCAAGGACATCATCCACCCGAGCCACTGCCTGTTCACCCCGCTATCATCCAGAAGGCGAGGTCAGTACAGGTGCATCAAAGCTGGGACCGAGAGACTGAAAAACAGCTTCCATCTCAAGGCCATCAGACTGTTAAATAGCCATCACTAGCACATTAGAGGCTGCTGCTGCCTATTGAAATCACTGGCCACTTTAAGAAATGGAACACTAGTCACTTTAATAATGTTTCCATATCTTGCACTACTCATCTCATATGTATATACTGTATTCTATACTATTCTACTGTATCTTAGTCCATGCCGCTCTGTCATTGCTCTTCCATATACAGTGCTGTGAAAAAGTATTTGCCCCCTTTCTAATTTTCTCTACTTTTGCATATTTGTGATACTGAATGTTATCAGATCTTCAACCAAAACCTAATATTAGATAAAGGGAACATAAGTGAACAAATAACACAACAATTACATATTTATTTCATAAACAAAGTTATGCAACACCCAATTCCCCTGTGTGAAAAAGTAATTGCCCCCTTACACTCAATAACTGGTTGTGCCACCTTTAGCTGCAATGCCTTAGACCACTGCGCCAGACTTGACTGGTCCTGTATATCTATATAGATCTATATCTATATCGTTTTGCCTGTATTGGCCTTTAACATCAATTAGCTCTACATTCCATTATCAGAACATGAAGAAAACCTTCCATAAAAACCACAAGAAAACTTTAGTAACGTTCAAAGAACGTTCTAGGAATGTTATTTAAAAAACTGATACTTTCCGTTCTCAGCGTCAACAAAACTCTCTCTCTCTCCTCTATCTTGTTAAGTGTGTTCAGGTAGGTGTGTTGGCCACGCCCACTCACTGGCCACAGCTGATCTTAATAGTGTTTGAATCAACAGCTTTGTATGATAAGAAAATATGGCATGCTAGATCCATCCTGGTGGCGCAGTGGACTAATTCCAGGGCTAGAGAACAGAAGATCATAGGTTCAAATCTCACTGACGCCGTGTCACAATAAATAAATAAAAATGAACTGTTTGCATGATTAATGCCTAAGCAAATCAATGTCCATGGTCCTACTTTATCAGTGCTTGGAGTTCAAAACAGTTAACCCGAAATAAGCTAGCAGTGTTATTGAAACGTATGGCTTTGTTCCCACAACCAATGTGAAACCAAAAACATACATTCCCACAACTTCCCGAATGTGCTAGCTGGGTTGTTAGACTGCAGTAGACAGACTTTCAGGTGTGACTGGTTTTTATCATGATGCCTGACTGGTCACATCTCTTCCTCATGATGCCTGACTGTTCACATCTCTTCCTCATTGCTCTCTGAAGCTGACGTTGCAATACAACGCAGTTGCTTCTCGATTGCTTTGTGAAACATCCCCCTGCAACTCATCTGCAACTTGGTTGCATCCAGTTGAAACTGTCCAACTGTATGTCCTGCGGGAACCGTGATCAAGGTTGACAGAAGAGACATTAGCCAAACGGGAGCTATATCATTAAATATTGGCATCATAGCTAGTCATGGTTTAAGTACATGGTTGGGCAGACAATAAATGTCATTTTAGAAGTGAACCCAGACCTCTCTCTGTCCACTAGCTTGGTGGGTTAGGGTTAGGGTTAGGGTTAACCCAGACCTCTCTCTGTCCACTAGCTTGGTTAGCTCCTTACTTGAGTAGTGCAGGTCTGTCGGGGGAGGCGGTCTGGGTTAGGGGCGTGGCCTGCAGGATGGGTGTGTCCACTGCTCTCCTGACTGACAGCTGGGGCTGGAAGTAGTAGGAGCAGGACGGGAAGCCCTACACACACAATACACACACATTATAAAACACACACACACACACACACACACACACACACACACACAAACTCCTCACCTTGTGTTCGATCGTCCATCATCTTGGGGCAGGTGAGCCGCCAGGTACCAGTCTCCGGGGCGGGGTTAGAGAGGTTAAAGGTCATGTTGCTTTGTGATGATGTCACAGGAAGGATGAGTGAGAGGACTGATGTTGTCACCGTGTTGTTAGGAAACACCCGTCCTACTGGGTCGATGACTGGAGGAGCTCCCCAACTCATGGAACGGAGGGAGGGAGGGAGAGAAGAGGGATGGAGGGGAGGGAGGGAGGAGGGGGGGGGGGGGAGAGATGAGGGAGATATAGAAGAGGGGAGAGGGAGGAGGGGGAGGGAGGGAGGGAGGGATAGATGAGGGAGGGAGAAGGAAGAGAGGGATGGAGAGGTGGAGGGTTAGATAGAGAACACTGAGTAGAAACATGTTATTGCAGGTAGAGACAGGCTGTGATGTGTTGCCCCCAAGACAGAGAGAGGTAATAACAGAACTGCTGATTCTATTAGTGCCACTAGCCACATCTCTAGACCAAGTTCACAGAGTTGTCATCGTTGAGCAATGAGCAGCACTGAGCTTTAGTGCCTGATTGTCCACTCAACACTGCAAACAACAGAAAGGAAGCATTATTGTCATAGACTTACATGGTGACGTTGTGTGTTCCACAGTGGAAACCGCTGCCCCTGGTTACAGTGAACAGCCAGCGGGCGGCGACGGTGTCGTCCGGGATACGGAACATGGTCAGCCTGATGTTGCCATACCAACCGTATCTAGACAGCTTCTGGGCCGGCTTAGCAGACAACTCCTGAACTAACGTCAGCTCACCACCTGGAGGGACACACATATTAACGCGTAAATCATAGTCCACAGACGCTGAGACGTGATAGTTACGCGGCTCTGAGACCACCGTCCGCGGGGGACGCACAGCTCACACTGGCTAGCTTCCTAACAACACAACTGGCTAAGCTAACGTTAGCTAACCGAGCAACGCTAGCTAGCTCGGGGATATGTTGTCGTGACTTACCATCGCCGAAAGCGGTAGCTATGAAAGACAACACCAGCAAACTTGGCAGTATGTGAATTTCCATTTTGTTTTTTCACAAAACGCGTTTATTTTCCTCCAAACCATCACATGTCATATCGGGCTAGCAGCTCCCGAGTTGACCGGCGTCTCTTGGTTGTAAAGTAAACAAGCCCCACAAAGCCCTGCGCGGTTCCAGGAAGTCCAGGGGAGGGTTCTGTTCCAAATCAACAACAACATAGATGGCATCGCCTCTTCCTCTCTGACAAAAGCTAAATAAAACAATGTTATAAAATGTACAATCATCACACTTCTTAATATTAATTAAATGGGTTGTGGTCAGTAAACCAATGGAATATGGTGTTAGGTAATTGCGTAGCTACTGTTAATAATACAAATCTACTAGCAATACAAATTACAAGTGCATAACTAATGGTCATTTTCCATGAAGAAACATTTTTGAAAAGTATTGGTATCATTATTTTGTTGCAATGTTTTCATAAACCATGCACAATATTTGATTGGCAATTTTTTTTTAAAGCCTCATGTTGATGTTGGTCACATTACCGCTAACTAATGTGAGTTTGTCATGCTGTGCACACTGTGCAGTTCCAACACAATCCAAAGGGAGCAGCCTAGATCACAAATTAATGTTTTGCATGAAATAATGTTCTGGTTACGTGCAATATAGCAGGATTGGGCAGGCTGCCATCCTTTTGTTGGAACTGCGTAAACTCACATTAGCAGTAGGCTTGTATTATAACTGTAGAGTGGGGGGACACAGAGCTACTTTCCTGTTGAGGGCAGCTTCAAGCTACTTTCCTGTTGAGGGCAGCTTCAAGCTGCTTTCCTGTTGAGGGCAGCTTGAAGCTGCTTTCCTGTTGAGGGTAGCTTCAAGCTGCTTTCCTGTTGAGGGTAGCTTCAAGCTACCTTCCTGTTGAGGGCAGCTTCAAGCTGCTTTCCTGTTGAGGGTAGCTTCAAGCTACCTTCCTGTTGAGGGTAGCTTCAAGCTACTTTCCTGTTGAGGGTAGCTTCAAGCTATATTGCCTATTTGTCAGCTGTGCAAACCTGTCTATGACTTCACTCTTTCCCAAGCGTGTTAGTATATCTTTGTCAATTGTCATGACAGCCAGGTGATGCATTCTATCTTGGTTCATTGTGCTCCTAAACCAGGTATGTAGACGTCTTAAAGCACTGAAAGACCTCTCACAGCTGCAGCTGCTAACTGGAATGGTCTGAAAGACCTCTCACAGCTGCAGCTGCTAACCGGGATGGTCAGCGCGACCTGTATGATTGCCTTCAGTGATGGGAACATATCAGGGTCTAACAGTTTATACACACAGGACATGTCAGAAGTGGCATCTTTCTTTTTTTAGAGGTAATATTTAGCAACAACTACTTCCTCTGGCTTGAGAGGAATATGATACATGTCTTCGTCTGACAACACGTTTTGTGAGGTACAGTGCCTTGCAAAAGTATTCATCCCTCTTGGCGTTTTTCCTATTTTGTTGCATTACAACCTGTAATTTAAATTGATTTTTATTTGGATTTCATGTAATGGACACACACAAAATAGTCCAAATCGGTGAAGTGAAATGAAAAAAATAACTAGTTTCAAAAAATTCTAAAAAAGAAATAACGGAAAAGTGGTGCGTACATATGTATTCACCCCCTTTGCTATGAAGCCCCTAAATAAGATCTGGTGCAACCAATTGCCTTCAGAAGTCACATAATTAGTTAAATAAGTATGAAGAAAAAAATAAATAAAATGTATGCACTGGATAAGAGCGTCTGCTAAATGACTAAAAATGTAAATGTAAAATGTAAATAAAGTCCACCTGTGTGGAATCTAAGTGTCACATGATCTGTCACATTATCTCAGTATATATACACCAGTTCTGAAAGGCCCCAGAGTCTGCAACACCACTAAGCAAGGGGCACCACCAAGCAAGCGGCACCATGAAGACCAAGGAGCTCTCCAAACAGGTCAGGGACAAAGTTGTGGAGAAGTACAGATCAGCGTTGGGCTATAAAAAAATATCAGAAACTGAACATCCCACGAAGCACCATTAAATCAATTATTAAAAAATGCAAAGAATATGGCACCACAACAAACCTGCCAAGAGAGGGCCGCCCACCAAAACTCACGGAGCAGGCAAGGAGGGCATTAATCAGAGACGCAACAAAGACACCAAAGATAACCCTGAAGGAGCTGCAAAGCTCCACAGCGGAGATTGGAGTATCTGTCCATAGGACCACTTTAAGCCGTACACACCACAGAGCTGGGCTTTACGGAAGAGTGTCCAGAAAAAAGTTGAGCTTTTTGGCCGTCAAGGAAAACGTTATGTCTGGCGCAAACCCAACACCTCTCATCACCCCAAGAACACCATCCCCACAGTGAAGCATGGTGGTGGCATCATCATGCTGTGGGCATGTTTTTCATCGGCAGGGACTGGGAAACTGGTCAGAGTTGAAGGAATGATGGATGACGCTAAATACAGGGAAATTATTGAGGGAAACCTCTTTCAGTCTTCCAGAGATTTGAGACTGGGACGAAAGTTCACCTTCCAGCAGGACAATGACCCTAAGCATACTGCTAAAGCAACACTTGAGTGGTTTAAGGGGAAACATTTAAATGTCTTGGAATGGCCAAGTCAAAGCCCAGACCTCAATCCAATTGAAAATCTGTGGTATGACTTAAAGATTGCTGTACAACAGCGGAACCCATCCAACTTGAAGGAGCTGGAGCAGTTTTGCCTTGAAGAATGGGCAAAAATCCCAGTAGCTAGATGTGCCAAGCTTTTAGAGACATACCCCAAGAGACTTGCAGCTGTAATTGTTGCAAAAGGTGGCTCTACAAAGTATTGACTTTGGGGGGGGGTGAATGGTTATGCAAGCTCAAGTTCTGTTTTTTTGTGTTATTTCTTGTTTGTTTCACCCCAAAAAATATTTTGCATCTTCAAAGTGGTAGGCATGTTGTGTAAATCAAATGATACAAACCCATAAAAAATCCATTTTAATTCCAGGTTGTAATGCAACAAAATAGGAAAAACGCCAAGGGGGGTGATTACTTTCTGTAGGGCTACAGGCTTGGATGCCTCCTAGCAGGTCAGCTCCAACTGATGAAAACCCAAGATCTAGCAGGTCAGCTCCAACTGATGAAAACCCAAGATCTAGCAGGTCAGCTCCAACTGATGAAAACCCAAGATCTAGCAGGTCAGCTCCAACTGATGAAAACCCAAGATCTAGCAGGTCAGCTCCAACGGATGAAAACCCAAGATCTAGCAGGTCAGCTCCAACTGATGAAAACCCAAGATCTAGCAGGTCAGCTCCAACTGATGAAAACCCAAGATCTAGCAGGTCAGCTCCAACGGATGAAAACCCAAGATCTAGCAGGTCAGCTCCAACTGATGAAAACCCAAGATCTAGCAGGTCAGCTCCAACTGATGAAAAACCCAAGACCTAGCAGGTCAGCTCCAACTGATGAAAACCCAAGATCTAGCAGGTCAGCTCCAACTGATGAAAACCGAAGATCTAGCAGGTCAGCTCCAACTGATGAAAACCGAAGATCTAGCAGGTCAGCTCCAACTGATGAAAACCGAAGATCTAGCAGGTCAGCTCCAACTGATGAAAACCCAAGATCTAGCAGGTCAGCTCCAACTGATGAAAACCCAAGACCTAGCAGGTCAGCTCCAACTGATGAAAACCCAAGATCTAGCTCAGCAAGCATTCTGTCTAGGCAAGGGAAATGTAGTTTGCGTTGAAGATTCTATTCACTAGTGCTGTTGCTGACCTGAGAACGTGCACCACATGCAGACTCGATAACAAAACCGTCCATGCGTTTTTGTTTCCTTTGCCCTCCAGCAGGAGCTGGCTCTGGGATTTCATTGATTTCACAGAAGGACTTTGTTCTCTCGTACAACTCTGTGGCCATCTCATCTCTGCGCTTGCTTTTCAAACCATCACACACGGCTTCCTTGTAGTCGACTGCATGGGCTAAGTCAACTGTTTCCCTTTTGGAGGAACTTGTCGAGTCCCTCAGTTGAGTCCAGAAGGCTTTTGAACATCGGAAGGAGATAGACAGTTGAGAACTTTGACAGTTTTGCCAATAGACCCACCTCTATGGCACTATTAACAGTGGCCAGGCACTGAAGTAGAGCAGGAAAGTTCTCCAACACTGCGTTGACAGACCGCAACTGGCATGCCCAGCGGGTGTTGGATAACTGAACAAGTTCAGCTTTCTGCAGACCCAGTTGTTTCTGTACTTTTTCAAATTTCTGATGGTTAACAAGACTTCCACTAAAGAAAGAATACACGCTCTCCAACATGTCAAATCATTAATTAGCTTCTGGAATTGCTTTGCAGGTGTGGCACAACACCACATTTTATTCATGAGCGTAACAGTTGACGTAAATTGCTTCCGGATGTTTCTCACGGAAATGGGCCTGAACCCCACCAACTGCCCCACTCATCACTGAAGCACCGTCATAAGTCTGCGCCACATATTTGAGGCTTTGAATATCATTTGATGTTTTATTTTATTTTTTATTTTTTTATTTTTTTTATTTTGGGGGGGTGGATCAGCTTAATATTGCAGATAGATTGTATCTTCTATTAATGTAATTGTCTGCATCACTTCCAATCCCCCATGTTTTTTGTTTTTTATATATATATATTCCCCTTTATTACTTTTCAACCCCACCATCCTTTCCCTACTTGGAGTAAATTAGTGAACAACAACGCCCAGGCCTCTACTTCCGGTCTATACTTACTATCTACACCTTATGGACAGAGTTAATTTTACAATAATTCTATATATATATATATATATATATATTTATTTATTTTTTTGCTCCTGAACTTCTTCTACTCTCAACCTCTCCGATCATTTTCATGATATCCATCCGGTTTGCTTCTAAATGCCATATCTTTCTAACTGTGCTCTTTCCCAAAAGCTCCCAACATACAACCTATATACTTATTATGGACACAGTATGCTTACATTATTAGCTATCTTTGTTATTATTTGTTGTTATTTGTTATTAGTCCCATCCTTCAACTCTATTCAATACCTCCCATCTATCTCTTAACACCATCCATATAGGATTTCTATTTGCCATATATATTTCAACCGTACTGTGATGTTTTACAAAAGTTCTGAACCTTTCTATTCTCATTGCTTCTACAGATTGTGAATTAAAAATAAAAATTTTGCTAAAAGTATTATTATATTATTGATTGATTGACTATGACTTTTCAGATCACCCAGTAATGCTATCTGCAAGGTTAGTTCCAGGTAAATATTGCAATCCTTTAGCCATTCCTGGACCTGTGTCCAAAAACAAGCTACAAATGGACAGAACCAAAACAAATAATCTAATGATTCTATCTCTTCACAGCAAAATCTGCAGAGCTGGGAAGATTGTATCCCCCATATAAATAACATTCTATTGGTAGCAAGAATTTTATATAATAATTTAAATACTAACTGTAAGTCGCTCTGGATAAGAGCGTCTGCTAAATGACTAAAATGTAAATGTAAAATGTTAAATTGAAAGATTCTAATTTTTGAATCCGGTGTCGTTTTGCGTGTCAGTTCATAAACACTATGCCATGGGATCGGTACGTCAAAGATCTCTTCCCAACTATTTTGCAATCTATATGGGACGGCTGTCAATCCTTTGGTCCTTAAGTGAAACTGATATACTTTTTTATTTATCACAGTTTTCCTTAACCAATTATGTTCTTTAATGCAAGGCCGACAGACAAGTTCCTTACTTTCTCCCCCTTCAACTTTCCTCTTCCACTTTTGCGGTAAGGCTGCAATTATTTGGTTGTAATTTTGGGTAGAGCAGACATTTCCATATGTTTTTGTTAGCTGCATGTGCGACATAACTCCACCAGTCCTACAGATGATATCATTTACGAAGATTATACCTTTTTTAAACATTCTGTCAAAAAATAAAGGTTTTTTGTCAATTAGTATATTTGAATTTAACCACAATATTTGTTGCATTATTTGTTCTGTCGTTTCTGGAGGTTGAAATTGCAACCAACTTTCTATGGCTTGTTTTAGAAATAGTGACATTTGGGAGATTATTTCCTTTTCAAATAACTGAAAGTGAGAGGTTGTAATCTGAATAAAGGGAAAAAGGCCTTTCTTGAACAGTGGGTGAGACACTTACTAATTTGCTTGAGAACCAGTTCGGATTTAAGTATAACTTTTGGATGACTGAAGATTTTAGTGATAGGTCTAATGCTTTAATATTTAATAATTTCTGTCCTCCGAATTCATATTCATTATATAAATATGCTCTTTTAATTTTGTCTGGCTTGCCGTTCCAAATAAAATTGAATATTTTTTTCTCATATAATTTAAAAAACTGTTTGCTAGGCGTAGGCAAGACCATAAGCAAATAGGTAAACTGGGATAATACTAAAGAGTTAATCAGGGTGATTTTTCCACAAATTGACAGGTATTTTCCTTTCCATGGTAGTAAGATCTTATCTATTTTTGCTAACTTTCTATTAAAATTTATTGAAGTGAGATCATTTATTTCCTTTGGGATATGTATTCGAGTATATCCACATCACCATCAGACCATTTTATTGGTAAACTACATGGTAATGTAAAAATTGTATTTTTTAGTGATCCAATACGTAATATAGTACATTTGTCATAATTTGGTTTTAATCCAGAGAGGTTAGAAAATGTATCTAGATCCTCTATGAGGCTGTGGAGGGATTCTAGTTGTGGATTTAAAAGAAAACATGAATCATCAGCGTACAATGACACCTTTGTTTTTAAGCCCTGTATTTCTAATCCTCTAATATTATTATTGGATCTGATTTTAATAGCTAACCTCTCGATGGCCACAATAAATAGATATGCCGATAGTGGTGATGTTAAGAGTTGTTCAATTGAATCTGTTATTGACTTTGCATCAAAACCACTTAGCTTGTTAATGCCAAGAAAAGGCTTGGTAACATCCTCTGGAGTCATGTACCGAACACAGACTGCCAGCTGTTCAGTTTGTTTGACCCTGGCTTCATCTGCCATCACTGCAAATATTTTAGATTCCTTCATTTCCATGACAATTGTTGCTGTTATTTCTTCTGCGCAGCACTCAGTCAAGAGGTAGGTGCTGCGTATACGCGTAAAGACTTCTAACAGCTTCTACCCACAGCATAAGGAAGCACCCGGACTATTGCAACGCTGCTGCTACTTGTTAGATATGAAGTAATAACTAAGGTGCCCCACTACTTAGACATATTTACTGAATTGTTTTCTCAACACTTTTTTTTTTTAAATAAACGATGTTGGTTAAGGGGTAAATCACTGTAATGTCTGCACTGGTTTCGGCGGAAAATGATTTGACATGGAGAGAGGTAGGTGCTGTGGGATGGTGGATTGTAGGACTGAAGAAAAGTTTCAAATTATTTGAGGAATTTCATAACCTCAAGGAAATTACCTCAATTTCTACTTGTTTCTGCTACTTGTTTCTGCTACTTGTTTCTGCTACTTGTTTCTGCTACTTGTTTCTGCTTCGTCATTACCACAGAAGGAGATGACTGCTACCAGTCACCTAAGATATTCTCTTCTCTCTGTTATTTCATTGACATTTGCGACTTGTAACTGTTCTGCTATGTTTCCATGTGTAGTGCAGGCAGTGTAGCGTTGCCATGAAAGCACATTCTTTTTGTGCGAGGATGAGCCCTTGTGTTCACGAAAAGTGTCCAGAGCTCTCTTCCAATTTTGTCATCTGGTGGTTATCAAACAATCTCTCCTTCTGTTCCCAAATTGCAGACAGGCAAAGCAAAATGCAGCATTTCTGCTAACAGAATATTCCAGCCAATGACAAGTTTGGAACCAACTTGATTGGAAAGCTCTTTTCTGCTATCCAACTTGGTGGACTTGACTTGGACCAGTTTCCTTAACACCCAAATCATCTGGCCCTTGCGGCTTTGGTTCTTGCTGTCTGACCGGTTCTGTGTTCTCTCTCCCTCTCTGTTCTTCTGAACGCTCCTCTGTCTGTTTGTGTCGGCCTCTCCTCTCTCTCTATGTTCTCCTGTGTTCTCCTCGCTCTGTCCTGTCCCCTCCCCTCTCCTCTCTCTCTATGTTCTCCTGTGTTCTCCTCGCTCTGTCCTGTCCCCTCCCCTCTCCCCTCTCTCTATGTTCTCCTGTGTTCTCCTCGCTCTGTCCTGTCTGCTCCTCTCTCTCTATGTTCTCCTGTGTTCTCCTCGCTCTGTCCTGTCCCCTCCTCTCTCCTCTCTCTATGTTCTCCTGTGTTCTCCTCACTCTGTCCTGTCCCCTCCCCTCTCCTCTCTCTTTCTCTCTCTCTCTCTATGTTCTCCTGTGTTCTCCTCGCTCTGTCCTGTCCCCTCCCCTCTCCCCTCTCTCTATGTTCTCCTGTGTTCTCCTCGCTCTGTCCTGTCTGCTCCTCTCTCTCTATGTTCTCCTGTGTTCTCCTCGCTCTGTCCTGTCTGCTCCTCTCTCTCTATGTTCTCCTGTGTTCTCCTCGCTCTGTCCTGTCCCCTCCCCTCTCCCCTCTCTCTATGATCTCCTGTGTTCTCCTCGCTCTGTCCTGTCTGCTCCTCTCTCTCTATGTTCTCCTGTGTTCTCCTCGCTCTGTCCTGTCTCTGCTCCTCTCTCTCTATGTTCTCCTGTGTTCTCCTCGCTCTGTCCTGTCTGCTCCTCTCTCTCTATGTTCTCCTGTGTTCTCCTCGCTCTGTCCTGTCTGCTCCTCTCTCTCTATGTTCTCCTGTGTTCTCCTCGCTCTGTCCTGTCCCCTCCCCTCTCCTCTCTCTCTATGTTCTCCTGTGTTCTCCTCGCTCTGTCCTGTCCCCTCCCCTCTCCCCTCTCTCTATGATCTCCTGTGTTCTCCTCGCTCTGTCCTGTCTGCTCCTCTCTCTCTATGTTCTCCTGTGTTCTCCTCGCTCTGTCCTGTCTGCTCCTCTCTCTCTATGTTCTCCTGTGTTCTCCTCGCTCTGTCCTGCTCCCTCTCTCTCTATGTTCTCCTGTGTTCTCCTCGCTCTGTCCTGTCCCCTCCCCTCTCCCTCTCTCTATTCTCCTGTGTTCTCCTCGCTCTGTCCTGTCTGCTCCTCTCTCTGGCTCCCCTCTCCCTCTCTCTATTCTCCTGTGTTCTCCTCGCTCTGTCCTGTCTGCTCCTCTCTCTCTATGTTCTCCTGTGTTCTCCTCGCTCTGTCCTGTCTGCTCCTCTCTCTCTATGTTCTCCTGTGTTCTCCTCGCTCTGTCCTGTCTGCTCCTCTCTCTCTATGTTCTCCTGTGTTCTCCTCGCTCTGTCCTGTCCCCTCCCCTCTCCCCTCTCTCTATGATCTCCTGTGTTCTCCTCGCTCTGTCCTGTCTGCTCCTCTCTCTCTATGTTCTCCTGTGTTCTCCTCGCTCTGTCCTGTCTGCTCCTCTCTCTCTATGTTCTCCTGTGTTCTCCTCGCTCTGTCCTGTCTGCTCCTCTCTCTCTATGTTCTCCTGTGTTCTCCTCGCTCTGTCCTGTCTGCTCCTCTCTCTCTATGTTCTCCTGTGTTCTCCTCGCTCTGTCCTGTCCCCTCCCCTCTCCTCTCTCTATGTTCTCCTGTGTTCTCCTCGCTCTGTCCTGTCCCCTCCCCTCTCCCTCTCTCTATGATCTCCTGTGTTCTCCTCGCTCTGTCCTGTCCCCTCCCCTCTCCCCTCTCTCTATGATCTCCTGTGTTCTCCTCGCTCTGTCCTGTCTGCTCCTCTCTCTCTATGTTCTCCTGTGTTCTCCTCGCTCTGTCCTGTCTGCTCCTCTCTCTCTATGTTCTCCTGTGTTCTCCTCGCTCTGTCCTGTCTGCTCCTCTCTCTCTATGTTCTCCTGTGTTCTCCTCGCTCTGTCCTGTCCCCTCCCTCTCCCCTCTCTCTATGTTCTCCTGTGTTCTCCTCGCTCTGTCCTGTCCCCTCCCCTCTTCTCTCTCTCTATGATCTCCTGTGTTCTCCTCGCTCTGTCCTGTCTGCTCCCCTCTCTCTATGTTCTCCTGTGTTCTCCTCGCTCTGTCCTGTCCCTCTCTTCTCTCTCTCTATGATCTCCTGTGTTCTCCTCGCTCTGTCCTGTCTGCTCCCTTCTCTCTATGTTCTCCTGTGTTCTCCTCGCCCTGTCCTGTCTGCTCCTCTCTCTCTCTGTTCTCCTGCCCCTCCCTCTCCTCTCTCTCTCTGTTCTCCTGTCCCCTCCCTCTCCTCTCTCTCTATGATCTCCTGTGTTCTCCTCGCTCTGTCCTGTCCCCTCCCTCTCTCTCTCTCTCTATGATCTCCTGTGTTCTCTCGCTCTGTCTGTCTGCTCCCCTCTCTCTATGTTCTCCTGTGTTCTCCTCGCTCTGTCCTGTCTGCTCCTCTCTCTCTCTGTTCTCCTGTCCCCTCCCCTCTCCTCTCTCTCTCTGTTCTCCTGTCCCCTCCCTCTCCTCTCTCTCTATGTTCTCCTGTGTTCTCCTCGCTCTGTCCTGTCCCCTCCCCTCTCCTCTCTCTCTATGTTCTCCTGTGTTCTCCTCGCTCTGTCCTGTCCCCTCCCCTCTCCCTCTCTCTATGATCTCCTGTGTTCTCCTCGCTCTGTCCTGTCTGCTCCTCTCTCTCTATGTTCTCCTGTGTTCTCCTCGCTCTGTCCTGTCTGCTCCTCTCTCTCTATGTTCTCCTGTGTTCTCCTCGCTCTGTCCTGTCTGCTCCTCTCTCTCTATGTTCTCCTGTGTTCTCCTCGCTCTGTCCTGTCCCCTCCCCTCTCCCCTCTCTCTATGTTCTCCTGTGTTCTCCTCGCTCTGTCCTGTCTGCTCCTCTCTCTCTATGTTCTCCTGTGTTCTCCTCGCTCTGTCCTGTCTGCTCCTCTCTCTCTATGTTCTCCTGTGTTCTCCTCGCTCTGTCCTGTCTGCTCCTCTCTCTCTATGTTCTCCTGTGTTCTCCTCGCTCTGTCCTGTCCCCTCCCCTCTCCCCTCTCTCTATGATCTCCTGTGTTCTCCTCGCTCTGTCCTGTCTGCTCCTCTCTCTCTATGTTCTCCTGTGTTCTCCTCGCTCTGTCCTGTCTGCTCCTCTCTCTCTATGTTCTCCTGTGTTCTCCTCGCTCTGTCCTGTCTGCTCCTCTCTCTCTATGTTCTCCTGTGTTCTCTCGCTCTGTCCTGTCTGCTCCTCTCTCTCTATGTTCTCCTGTGTTCTCCTCGCTCTGTCCTGTCCCCTCCCCTCTCCCTCTCTCTATGTTCTCCTGTGTTCTCCTCGCTCTGTCCTGTCCCCTCCCCTCTCCCTCTCTCTATGATCTCCTGTGTTCTCCTCGCTCTGTCCTGTCCCCTCCCCTCTCCCTCTCTCTATGATCTCCTGTGTTCTCTCGCTCTGTCCTGTCTGCTCCTCTCTCTCTATGTTCTCCTGTGTTCTCCTCGCTCTGTCCTGTCTGCTCCTCTCTCTCTATGTTCTCCTGTGTTCTCCTCGCTCTGTCCTGTCTGCTCCTCTCTCTCTATGTTCTCCTGTGTTCTCTCGCTCTGTCCTGTCCCCTCCCCTCTCCCCTCTCTCTATGTTCTCCTGTGTTCTCCTCGCTCTGTCCTGTCCCTCCCTCTTCTCTCTCTCTATGATCTCCTGTGTTCTCCTCGCTCTGTCCTGTCTGCTCCCCTCTCTCTATGTTCTCCTGTGTTCTCCTCGCTCTGTCCTGTCTCCTCCCCTCTTCTCTCTCTCTATGATCTCCTGTGTTCTCCTCGCTCTGTCCTGTCTGCTCCCCTCTCTCTATGTTCTCCTGTGTTCTCCTCGCCCTGTCCTGTCTGCTCCTCTCTCTCTCTGTTCTCCTGTCCCCTCCCCTCTCCTCTCTCTCTCTGTTCTCCTGTCCCCTCCCCTCTCCTCTCTCTCTATGATCTCCTGTGTTCTCCTCGCTCTGTCCTGTCCCCTCCCCTCTTCTCTCTCTCTATGATCTCCTGTGTTCTCCTCGCTCTGTCCTGTCTGCTCCCCTCTCTCTATGTTCTCCTGTGTTCTCCTCGCCCTGTCCTGTCTGCTCCTCTCTCTCTCTGTTCTCCTGTCCCCTCCCCTCTCCTCTCTCTCTCTGTTTGTAACGATCCCTGCAGTCTGAGTCGGTTTCTGTCTGGGTATTAGTTTTTCTGCTCGGGATCTCCAGTTTCCCGAGGGTTCTGGAACGGCTCCCTGCCTGGTTGCCGGGCAGCGTTGCTAAGGGGAGCTCTCTTGATTTCGCACCTGCATCCCATCAGCAATCTGC
Organism: Coregonus clupeaformis; assembly: GCF_020615455.1. Lineage (NCBI taxonomy): Eukaryota > Metazoa > Chordata > Actinopteri > Salmoniformes > Salmonidae > Coregonus > Coregonus clupeaformis. Next base: position 45,876 of record NW_025536431.1, read on the forward strand.
ACACCTGGTCCTGATCATCACCCTTCTTAGGCTCTGTCCTAACATCCATTCCCTGCCGGATCGTTAGCTATGAACAGTATGTTTGTCCGTGTATCAGCCTTGGAACTTCTAGCGTTAGTTTTGTTGTTTTGCACCTTTTTGACTTGCTGTATACTTACCTCCGTTTTGTTCTATCTGCAGTCACTCACCCGAACCTTCACCCAACCTCTGCCTGATGGTGGCGGCTGCCCGAGCCATTACTGGACCTACCACTGCACCCTCAACAACCCATCCACGCCACCGCTCTGTTCCCTGGATTATTCAGCCTCACTCGTGGATCTATTAAATAAACACTCACCTTTGTTTCAATTTACCTTGTCCTGGTCTGCTTCTGGGTTCTGGCTTAGTAAACCGTGACAGAACGATCCGGCCAGTAATGAACCCAGCGGACCTGGACTCTGTTCGCCATGCCATTACCCATCAGGAGAAGATGTTGGGCCATCATAGCACGGGCTACAGGAGATCGCGTTGGCAGTTCGGAACCTTTCTACCGGTCTGACGGAGGTCCAGAACCAGCGCAAGTTTCCGGTGGAGGATCCACTACCGGTTTCACCCATCTCGCCTGCCGCTTCTGGAGCTGTGTCCTTCCGTGAGCCCAAGGTTCCGGCGCCGGATAAATATGAGGGGGAGCTGGGAAGATGCCGTTCTTTCCTTATGCAGTGTGGGTTAGTGTTCGATCTACAGCCCTACTCTTATGCCACAGACAAGGCTAGGATAGCCTTTGTGATTGAGTTGCTGCGTGGTCGAGCGCTGGAGTGGGCTTCAGCCGTTTGGGAAACGACAAGACCCCTGCATGGCTTCATACCAGGGGTTCACGGCCGAGATGAGGAAGCTCTTCGACCATTCCGTCCGAGGGAGGGACGCAGCTAGGCGCCTGTTTTCGCTTCACCAAGGAACTCGCAGCGTGGCCGACTCGTGATCGAGTTCAAGGCGTTGGCTGTGGAGAGTGGGTGGAATGAGGAGTCTCTGCAAGCGGCCTTTTACCAGGGTCTGTCGGAGCAGCTCAAGGATGAGTTGATCTCCTATCCGGAGCCTAGTGACCTGGACAGCTTGGTAGCCTTGTCTATTCGGGTGGATAATCGAGTCCGAGAGCGAAGGAGGGAGAAGCAATGGGTTCCGTCCAATCGATCAGCTTCTCAGGTTCCAGTCGGGTCGGGGATTGGACCAGAATACGTCGATCATCGTCCACCACACAGGATTAGTGGAGAGGTCCTGTCTCCCGATTCTGAACCAATGCAAGTAGGGCGGCACGGGTTAACCAAGGAGGAACGCCAACTCAGACGTAGGACTAACTGTTGCCTCTACTGTGGTGGTTCGGGACATTACCTCGCCACCTGTTCCCGGCGGTCGTCAAACTGCGCGGCTCGCTAAGTTGGGAGGACTTTTAGCGAGCCAGTTTCGACCTCTCAATACCTCTGTCAGACCCCGTTTCCCGGCTACCCTTATGAACAGGAATCAGAGCTTAGCGATTAACGCTTTTATCGATTCAGGTGCCGATGGAAGCTTTCTTGATGCCGAGTTGGTGGAACAGCTGGGGCTTTCCAAGGAGCAATTGCCGGAAGCCATTAGGCGACCACTCTGAACGGCAGTAGTCTGGCACGTATCACGATGAGGGACTGAACCGGTTAAGATGCTGTTGTCGGGGAATCATTCGGAGATGATTTCATTCTTCATTCTGCCGTCTTCCCATGTTCCTCTGGTCCTTGGATACCCCTGGCTGAAGGAACACAATCCCACGTTCGATTGGGTGACGGGCAAGGTAACGAGTTGGAGCCTTGATTGTCTGCTAACTGTCTCAAGACTGCCTGTCCCCATTCGGTTCCCAGTCAGGTGATTGAGGCTAAACCCCCAGATTTGTCCCTGGTTCCCGAGACATATCACGATTTGGGGGAAGTGTTCAGTAAGCAGAAGGCTCTGTCACTCCCTCCCCACCGACCATATGATTGTGCCATCAACCTGTTCCTGGAGCTGTCTACCCCAAGGGAAGGTTATACAGTATCTCCCGACCTGAACGTGAGGCTTTGGAGACCTACATCAAGGAGTCCCTAGCTGCTGGTCTCGTTCGTCCCTCGTCATCACCCCTGGGGGCAGGATTCTTCTTTGTGGGTAAGAAGGATGGCTCTCTTCGACCGTGTATTGATTATCGGGGGTTGAATGACATCACGGTCAAGAACAAGTATCCCCTGCCCTTGATGAGTTCTGCCTTCGACTCTTACAGGGTGCTACGGTGTTCACCAAGCTAGACCTACGCAATGCGTATCACATGGTCCGGATCAGAGAGGGGGACGAGTGGTTGACGGGTTTCAATACACCGATGGGTCACTTCGAGTATCAGGTGATGCCGTTTGGACTGACCAATGCTCCAGCGGTATTCCAGAGTATGGTGAACGACGTCCTGAGAGATATGATCGGTCTCTTTGTGTTTGTTTACCTGGATGACATTCTGATCTTCTCGAAGGAACCTTCCGACCACGTCCAGCATGTCCGGCAGGTTCTGCAGCGATTGTTGGAGAATCGCCTGTTCGTGAAGGCCGAGAAGTGCGAGTTTCACGCCCACACGACATCCTTTCTCGGGTACATCATCTCCAGGGGAGAGATTAGGATGGACCAGGAGAAGGTTAGAGCGGTTCTGGAATGGGCCCAGCCCGGTACGAGATTGCAGCTCCAGAGATTTTTTGGGGTTTGCGAATTTCTACCGCAGATTCATCCGGGATTACAGCCGTGTGGCCGCTCCGTTAACTGCCTTGACTTCCAGTATCAGGACCTTCAAGTGGAATCCGGAGGCGGATCGAGCGTTTCTGGATTTGAAGAGGCGATTCACCAACGCACCGATTCTCTCTCAGCGGACACGGCCCGTCAGTTCGTCGTTGAAGTGGACGCGTCTGATGTGGGAGTTGGCGCCATCCTGTCGCAGCGATGCTCCACGGACAGTAAACTCCATCCCTGCGCCTACTACTCTCGTCGCCTTTCGCCTGCGGAGAGGAATTACGATGTGGGTAACCGGGAGCTTCTCGCGGTGAAACTTGCCTTGGAGGAGTGGCGCCACTGGTTGGAGGGGCGGAGCAACCGTTTATTGTCTGGACTGACCACAAGAATCTTGCTTACGTGCAATCGGCTAGACGTCTCAACTCCCGTCCAGGCCAGGTGGGCGTTGTTTTTTGGGACGATTCAATTTTTCCCTGACGTTCCGACCTGGATCTAAGAACGGCAGCGGACGCCTTGTCCCGGATGTTCTCCAAGACGGAGGAGAGTGGGTCCAAGACCGAGACAATTCTCCCCGGAACTGCGTCGTGGGAGCTGTTAGGGTGGAAGATTGAGGAGGAGGTGATGGCGGCCCTTCGGGACGCAGCCCGGTCCCGTAACGGTCCACCCGGTCGGTTGTTTGTGCCTGAGTCGGTTCGTCCTGCTGTCCTCAAATGGTCCCACGCCAGCAAGATGGCTTGTCACCCTGGCGTGGCTCGGACGATGGCGTTTCTTCGCAGACGTTTTTGGTGGCGCTGCCATGGCCGAGGATACTCGGGGTTATGTTGCTGCCTGTCCAGTGTGTGCGCAGAATAAGAGTACCAATCGGCCCAGCTCTGGACTACTTCACCCCCTTCCTATTCCCCGGCGACCATGGTCGCATCTGGCCCTGGACTTTGTCACTGGGTTGCCCGTTTCTGAGGAAACACGGTCGTTCTGACTATCGTGGACAGATTCAGCAAGTTCGCCCCACTTTGTGCCTATTGCCAAGCTTCCCTCTGCCTCGGAGACGTCCGAGATCCTGGTTAGGGAGGTTTTCAGGGTCCACGGTTTGCCCAGTGATATCGTTTCCGACCGTGGCCCTCAGTTTACCTCTGCTGTCTGGAAGTCCTTCTGTTTGGCCATTGGAGCTACAGTCAGCCTCACATCTGGTTTTCACCCCCAATCTAATGGTCAGGCGGAGAGAGCCAACCAGAAGATGGAATCCACGCTACGCTGCCTTGTCTCCTCCAACCCCACCTCCTGGGTCTCTCAGTTGCCTTGGGTTGAGTATGCCCACAATACTCTCCCTACATCTGCCACTGGGATGTCTCCCTTCCAGTGCCTGTATGGCTACCAACCTCCCTTGTTCCCTTCTCAGGAGAAGGAGCTCTCAGTGCCCTCTGTTCAGGCCCAATTCGTCGTTGCCACCGGATCCTGGCATCGGGCCAGAAAGGCACTCCTTAGAGTTTCGGACCGGTATCAGCTCCAGGCGAATCGTCGCGGGTCCCCGCTCCCACCTATACCATCGGAGATAGGGTCTGGTTGGCACACGGGATCTTCCTTTACGGACTGAGTCTAGGAAGTTGTTACCGAAGTTCATTGGTCCGTTTGTGGTGGAGAAGGTGATCAATCCGGTGGCAGTTCGACTCAAACTACCGAGGACGCTCAGAGTCCATCCCACCTTTCATGTCTCCTGCCTCAAGCCTGTTCTCCTCAGTCCTCTGTTGCCTCCTCCGCCTCCTCCTCCTCCTCCTCGGATGATCGGAGGTGGTCCTGCCTACACGGTGCGACGCATCATGGATTCCAGACGGCGGGGCCGGGGTTTCCAGTATCTCGTGGACTGGGAGGGGTATGGTCCTGAGGAGAGGAGTTGGATTCCGCGGCGACAGATCCTAGATGCTGACCTCATTCGTGACTTCACCGCCTCCATCCTGGCGCTCCGGAGTCCGCCCGGTGGCGTTCGTCGGAGGGGGTACTGTAACGATCCCTGCAGTCTGAGTCGAGTTTCTGTCTGGGTATTAGTTTTTCTGCTCGGGATCTCCAGTTTCCCGAGGGTTCTGGAACGCTCCCTGCCTGGTTGCCGGGCAACGTTGCTAGGCGGGAGCTCTCTTGATTTCCGCACCTGCATCCCATCAGCAATCTGCACACCTGGTCCTGATCATCACCCTTCTTAGGCTCTGTCTAACATCCATTCCCTGCCGGATGCGTTAGCCATGAACAGTATGTTTGTCCGTGTATCAGCCTTGGAACTCTAGCGTTAGTTTTGTTGTTTTGCACCTTTTTGACTTGCTGTATACTTACCTCCGTTTTGTTCTATCTGCAGTCACTCACCCGGAACCTTCACCCAACCTCTGCCTGATGGTCGGCGGCTGCCGAGCCATTACTGGACCTACCACTGCACCCTCAACAACCCATCCACGCCACCCGCTCTGTTCCCTGGATTATTCAGCCTCACTCGTGGATCTATTAAATAAACACTCACCTTTGTTTCAATTTACCTTGTCCTGGTCTGCTTCTGGGTTCTGGCTTAGTAAACCGTGACACTGTTCTCCTGTCCCCTCCCCTCTCCTCTCTCTCTATGTTCTCCTGTGTTCTCCTCGCTCTGTCCTGTCCCCTCCCCTCTCCTCTCTCTCTATGTTCTCCTGTGTTCTCCTCGCTCTGTCCTGTCCCTCCCCTCTCCCCTCTCTCTATGATCTCCTGTGTTCTCCTCGCTCTGTCCTGTCTGCTCCTCTCTCTCTATGTTCTCCTGTGTTCTCCTCGCTCTGTCCTGTCTGCTCCTCTCTCTCTATGTTCTCCTGTGTTCTCTCGCTCTGTCCTGTCTGCTCCTCTCTCTCTATGTTCTCCTGTGTTCTCTCGCTCTGTCCTGTTCCCTCCCTCTCCCCTCTCTCTATGTTCTCCTGTGTTCTCCTCGCTCTGTCCTGTCCCCTCCCCTCTTCTCTCTCTCTATGATCTCCTGTGTTCTCCTCGCTCTGTCCTGTCTGCTCCCCTCTCTCTATGTTCTCCTGTGTTCTCCTCGCTCTGTCCCTCCCCTCTCTCTCTCTGTTCTCCTGTCCCCTCCCTCCCCTCTCTCTCTCTGTTCTCTGTCTCCCCTCTCCTCTCTCTCTCTGTTCTCCTGTCCCCTCCCTCTCCTCTCTCTCTATGTTCTCCTGTGTTCTCCTCGCTCTGTCCTGTCTGCTCCTCTCTCTCTATATTCTCCTGTGTTCTCCTCGCTCTGTCCTGTCCCTCCCTCTCCCCTCTCTCTATGTTCTCCTGTGTTCTCCTCGCTCTGTCCTGTCCCCCTCCCTCTTCTCTCTCTCTATGATCTCTTGTGTTCTCCTCGCTCTGTCTGTCTGCTCCCTCTCTCTATGTTCTCCTGTGTTCTCCTCGCCTGTCCTGTCTGCTCTCTCTCTCTCTGTTCTCCTGTCCCCTCCTCTCTCTCTCTGTTCTCCTGTCTGCTCTCTCTCTCTCTGTTCTCCCTGTCCCCTCCCCTCTCTCTCTCTGTTCTCCTGTCTGCTCCTCTCTCTCTCTGTTCTCCTGTCCCCTCCCCTCTCTCTCTCTGTTCTCCTGTCTGCTCCCCTCTCTCTCTCTGTTCTCCTGTCCCCTCCCCTCTCTCTCTCTGTTCTCCTGTCTGCTCCTCTCTCTCTCTGTTCTCCTGTCCCCTCCCCTCTCTCTCTCTGTTCTCCTGTCCCCTCCCGCTCTCTCTCTCTGTTCTCCTGTCCCCTCCCCTCTCTCTCTCTCTGTTCTCCTGTCCCCTCCCGCTCTCTCTCTGTTCTCCTGTCCCCTCCCCTCTCTCTCTCTGTTCTCCTGTCTGCTCCTCTCTCTCTCTGTTCTCCTGTCCCCTCCCTCTCTCTCTCTCTGTTCTCCTGTCTGCTCCTCTCTCTCTCTGTTCTCCTGTCCCCTCCTCTCTCTCTCTGTTCTCTGTCCCCTCCCCCCTCTCTCTCTCTGTTCTCCTGTCCCCTCCCCTCTCTCTCTCTGTTCTCCTGTCCCCTCCTCTCTCTCTCTGTTCTCCTGTCTGCTCCTCTCTCTCTCTGTTCTCCTGTCCCTCCCCCCTCTCTCTCTCTCTGTTCTCCTGTCCCCTCCCCCTCTCTCTCTCTCTGTTCTCCTGTCCCTCCCTCTCTCTCTCTCTCTGTTCTCCTGTCCCCTCCCCTCTCTCTCTCTCTCTGTTCTCCTATCCCCCCCTCTCTCTCTCTGTTCTCCTGTCCCCTCCCTCTCTCTCTCTGTTCTCCTGTCCCCTCCTCTCTCTCTCTGTTCTCCTGTCTGCTCCTCTCTCTCTCTGTTCTCCTGTCCCCTCCCCTCTCTCTCTATGTTCTCCTATCCCTCCCCCTCTCTCTCTCTCTGTTCTCCTGTCCCCTCCCTCTCTCTCTCTCTGTTCTCCTATCCCCCCTCTCTCTCTCTGTTCTCCTGTCCCCCTCCCCTCTCTCTCTCTGTTCTCCTGTCCCCTCCTCTCTCTCTCTGTTCTCCTGTCTGCTCCTCTCTCTCTCTGTTCTCCTGTCCCCTCCCCTCTCTCTCTCTGTTCTCCTATCCCTCCCCCCTCTCTCTCTCTGTTCTCCTGTCCCCTCCCTCTCTCTCTCTCTGTTCTCCTATCCCCCTCTCTCTCTCTGTTCTCCTGTCCCTCCTCTCTCTCTCTGTTCTCCTGTCCCCTCCTCTCTCTCTCTGTTCTCCTGTCCCCTCCCTCTCTCTCTCTGTTCTCCTGTCCCCTCCCCTCTCTCTCTCTGTTCTCCTGTCCCTCCCCCCTCTCTCTGTTCTCCTGTCCCCATCCTCTCTCTCTCTGTTCTCCTGTCCCCTCCCCTCTCTCTCTCTGTTCTCCTGTCCCCTCCCCTCTCTCTCTCTGTTCTCCTGTCCCCTCCCTCTCTCTCTCTGTTCTCCTGTCCCCTCCCCCTCTCTCTCTCTGTTCTCCTGTCCCCTCCCCTCTCTCTCTCTGTTCTCCTGTCCCCTCCCCTCTCCTCTCTCTCTCTGTTCTCCTGTCCCCTCCCCTCTCTCTCTCTGTTCTCCTGTCCCCTCCCTCTCTCTCTCTCTCTGTTCTCCTGTCCCCTCCCTCTCTCTCTCTGTTCTCTGTCCCCTCCCCCTCTCCTCTCTCTCTCTGTTCTCCTGTCCCCTCCCCTCTCTCTCTCTGTTCTCCTGTCCCCTCCCCCCTCTCTCTCTCTGTTCTCCTGTCCCCTCCCCTCTCTCTCTCTCTCTGTTCTCCTGTCCCTCCCCTCTCTCTCTCTCTGTTCTCCTGTCCCCTCTCTCTCTCTCTCTGTTCTCCTGTCTGCTCCTCTCTCTCTCTGTTCTCCTGTCCCCTCCCTCTCTCTCTCTCTCTGTTCTCCTGTCCCTCCCCTCTCTCTCTCTGTTCTCCTGTCCCCTCCCTCTCCTCTCTCTCTCTGTTCTCCTGTCCCCTCCCCTCTCTCTCTCTGTTCTCCTGTCCCTCCCCCTCTCTCTCTCTCTGTTCTCCTGTCCCCTCCCCCCTCTCTCTCTCTCTGTTCTCCTGTCCCCTCCCCTCTCTCTCTCTCTCTCTCTGTTCTCCTGTCCCCCCCTCTCTCTCTCTGTTCTCCTGTCCCCTCCCCTCTCTCTCTCTGTTCTCCTGTCCCCTCCTCTCTCTCTCTGTTCTCCTGTCTGCTCCTCTCTCTCTCTGTTCTCCTGTCCCCTCCCCTCTCTCTCTCTGTTCTCCTGTCCCCTCCCTCTCTCTCTCTGTTCTCTGTCCCCTCCCCTCTCTCTCTGTTCTCCTGTCCCCTCTCCTCTCTCTCTCTGTTCTCCTGTCTCCTCCCCTCTCTTTCTCTCTGTTCTCCTGTCCCCTCCCCTCCCCTCTCCCTCTCTCTGTTCTCCTGTCTCCTCCCCTCTCTTTCTCTCTGTTCTCCTGTCCCCTCCCCTCCCCTCTCCCTCTCTCTGTTCTCCTGTCCCCTCCCTCTCTCTCTCTGTTCTCCTGTCCCCTCCCCTCCCCTCTCCCTCTCTCTGTTCTCCTGTCCCCTCCCCCCTCTCTCTCTCTCTGTTCTCCTGTCCCCTCCCCTCTCTCTCTGTTCTCCTGTCCCCTCCCCCCCCTCTCTCTCTCTGTTCTCCTGTCCCCCTCCCCCCTCTCTCTCTCTCTGTTCTCCTGTCCCCTCCCCTCTCCCTCTCTCTGTTCTCCTGTCCCCTCCCCCCTCTCTCTCTCTCTGTTCTCCTGTCCCCTCCCCTCTCTCTCTCTCTGTTCTCCTGTCCCCTCCCTCTCTCTCTCTCTCTGTTCTCCTGTCCCCTCCTCTCTCTCTCTCTGTTCTCCTGTCCCTCCCCTCCCCTCTCTCTCTCTGTTCTCCTGTCCCCTCCTCTCTCTCTCTGTTCTCCTGTCTGCCCTCTCTCTCTCTGTTCTCCTGTCCCCTCCCCTCTCTCTCTCTCTCTGTTCTCCTGTCCCCTCCCCCTCTCTCTCTGTTCTCCTGTCCCCTCCCCCCTCTCTCTCTCTGTTCTCCTGTCCCCTCCCCCTCTCTCTCTCTCTGTTCTCCTGTCCCCTCCCCCCTCTCTCTCTCTCTGTTCTCCTGTCCCCTCTCTCTCTCTCTCTCTCTGTTCTCCTGTCCCCTCCCCTCTCTCTCTCTCTGTTCTCCTGTCCCCTCCTCTCTCTCTCTGTTCTCCTGTCCCCTCCCTCTCTCTCTCTCTGTTCTCCTGCATGCTCCTGTCTGTCCTTTGTAGGCATCTGTCTCTCTATGTATATGCAGAATAATATCAGTGAATTTGCAATTGTATTGTAAACACACACAATCTATTCACTTACTCCTGCAAATAGAACAACAGTCTCTGTTTGCTGAGCTGCATCTCTCACCCTCTTTCTGAAGAATAAATGCTGTATGTTTATCTTCTATAAGTTGGAAAAACAATGTTAACTCAGCTATCCAGCTTTGTTTTTCAACAGATAATTGGGCTGGCGTTCACAAAAGTAGCTAACGTCATGTTATCCATTGTCACACCTCAAGTTAGCTAGCTACAGTAGCTAGCTAGCTTTAGCAGTTTTAGCATATTTTTGGCAGTAATTTATTAGTTAGTGATGATTTTCTGGTGGTGAACAGAGCTCCAGCAGTTGGAGTCAGTGTCCAGATAGATAATCATACTGTCAAAACCCTGCTCATAAAATTTGCCATCTAGCTAATGTTAGCAGCACTTTTATCTAGACAAGCTAGCTTAACGTTATCTGTCAGTGCAACTTTTGAGTCGACAACATGTTGAAATGTAAGTTACTTGAATCTGGCTTACTGTGAGGTCAATTACTTTGAATTACCTCATCATGGACTAACAAAATTAACTATAGTAGTAACAAGCGAACACATTTTACCTCAGGTTCTCCTTCTCATCTTTGCGCTCTCTCCCTCAGAGAAGGAACAGTCGCCGGCGCACGCCAAAATAGAATTTATTTGGACGAATTAAAAAGGACTTTGGAAACAACTTTGACTCCGCCTCCTAAAGTACCACCGTACACAGAAATGCTGGTTTTAGGCAACAATGGCAGGGCAGGCCGGGGCTCATGATTGGAGGATTCATTGCAGTGTGTAATGCAGTGTAGCCTAGTTTGTTTTACACTATCCCAGTAGGGCAAAAATAACTTGGGGCCAAAATCATTTGAGGCTAAAGGCCGGGCCTGATGACCTCAATGATCAGGATCAAATCCTCTGTTCTCTCGAGCTCATTAATGATAGAATGTTTATATTTGAAGATGGCAGAAAGGCCAGTCTCTTTGGCACATGACACGGGGTGTTTCTCAAAATGCTCTGAGCACGGGAGGATCGGAGAATGAGTCCAAATCAACGTATGCGAAACGGAGGTCTCGAATGTGTACATATTTTGAAGCATGCATCGATGCAAGCTTCAACAGAAAGTATGCAAAGAAATATGATGCAACCAAGTAAAAATGTTGCACATTTTCTTGAAATCAATGACGGCCATTATTTGAGCTGAAGGGAGAGAAAATACACTCCGACTTAGGAATGCTACGTTAATAAATACATGCTGTGTGAATTTTGGCATTGTGCACCTGCCTACAATACCCACTGTAGTGTGCGTGAGGTCGTAAGCCCATAGTAAGTCAATAGAGCTTACTGGCTAGCTACTACCGTTAGCTAGCAAGATAGCCATGAATAATTGACATCAACCTTGGATAACAGTTTTAGGTCATTTTTACCTGTTATACTATCTGGTTAGCTACATTATTACAATTCCCATATACAGTTGAAGTCGGAAGTTTACATACACCTTAGCCAAATACATTTAAACTCAGTTTTCACAATTCCTGATATTTAATCCTAGTAAAAATTCCCTGTCTTAGGGTCAGTTAGGATCACCACTTTATTTTAAGAATGTGAAATGTCAGAATAATAGTAGAGAGAATGATTTATTTCAGCTTTTATTTCTTCATCACATTCCCATTGGGTCAGAAGTTTACATAAACTCAATTAGTATTTGGTAGCATTGCCTTTAAATTGTTTAACTTGGGTCAAACATTTCGGGTAGCCTTCCACAAGCTTCCCACAATAAATTGGGTGAATTTTGGCCCATTCCTCCTGAGAGAACTGGTGTAACTGAGTCAGGTTTGTAGGCCTCCTTGCTCGCACACGCTTTTTCAGTTCTAGCCACAAATCTTCTATAGGATTGAGGTCAGGGCTTTATGATGGCCACTCCAATACCTTGACTTTGTTGTCCTTAAGCCATTTTGCCACAACTTTGGAAATATGCTTGGGGTCATTGGGGTCATTTGGACCCATTTGCGACCAAGCTTTAACTTTCTGACTTATGTCTTGAGATGTTGCTTCAATATATCCACATTATTTTCCTTCCTCATGATGCCATCTATTTTGTGAAGTGGACCAGTCCCTCCTGCAGCAAAGCACCCCCACAGCATGATGCTGCCACCCCGTGCTTCACGGTTGGGATGGTGTTCTTCAGCTTGCAAGCAACCCCCCTTTTTTCCTCCAAACATAACGGTGGTCATTATGGCCAAACAGTTCTATTTTTGTTTCATCAGAGACCAGGAGGACAGTTCTCCAAAAGTCTGATCTTTGTCCCCATGTGCTGTTGCAAACCGCAGTCTGGCTTTTTTATGGCGGTTTTGGAGCAGTGGCTTCTTCCCCTTGCTGAGCGGCCTTTCAGGTTATGTCGATATAGGACTCGTTTTTACTGTGGATATAGATACTTTTGTACCTGTTTCCTCCAGCATCTTCACAGGTTCCTTTGCTGTTGTTCTGGAATTGATTAGCACTTTTCGCACCAAAGTACGTTAATCTCTAGGAGACAGAACGCGTCTCCTTCCTGAGCGGTATGACGGCTGCGTGGTCCCATGGTGTTTGTACTTGAGGATGAACCAGACTTGTGGAGGTCTACAATTCTTTTCTGAGGTCTTGGCTGATTTATTTTGATTTTCCCATGATGTCAAGCAAAGAGGCAATGAGTTTGAAGGTAGACCTTGAAATACATCCACAGGTACACCTCCAATTGACTCAAATGATGTCAATTAGCCTATCAGAAGCTTCTAAAGCCATGACATAATTTAAAGGCACAGTCAACTTAGTGTATGTAAACTTCTGACCCACTGGAATTGTGATACAGTGAATTATAAGTGAAATAATCTGTCTGTAAACAATTGTTGGAAAAATTACTTGTGTCATGCACAAAGTAGATGTCCTAACCAACTTGCCAAAACGATAGTTTGTTAACAAGACATTTGTGGAGTGGTTGAAAAAGAGTTTTAATGACTCCAACCTAAGTGTATGTAAACTTCCGACTTCAACTGTGTAGAGCTGATAGTTATGAAGTAAAAACGTTTGCTTTGTGTATATCTTGTTTCGTCTCTATCGCCATTGTCTGGCTAGAAGAAGAAGGTTCAGTGAATGGGTACAGTAAGTCCACAGTAAGTCAATAGGGCTAACTGGCTAGTTAGCTAGCCATGAAAGAATTGACATCTACCTTCCATAACATTAGTTTTAGGTCATTTATACCTGTTTACGATTCCCATATATCGAGCTGATAATTATGAGGTGAAACGTTTTCTTTGTGTATATCTTGTTTCGTCTCTATTGTTGCCGTTGTCCTGGCTGGAATAAGGTTCAGTGATTGGGGAGATGGAGCGTGAGGTAATACAGTAGGGGAGTGGCCAGTGCTTCTCAGATGAAACGTTT